>NC_057805.1:138885428-138917591 GCF_018294505.1 Triticum aestivum
CGCATCGCCTTGCCGCCACCCGAGGCCGCCGCCGCGCCTCCTCTGCCCGTGGTCGCCGACCCCGCCGCCGTCGTCCTCCGCCGCCGCCCGAGCTCTTCTTCCTCCTCTCCACGCCGGCGACGTCTCCCTCCTCTCCTCCGGCCGTCCGCAACTCCGGCGAGCATCGGGCTCGATCCGATCTTGGAAAAAGCCACTGTTGACTTTTCTTTCCCTTCTCCCCGAATTTCTCCAAGTCCCGTAACTTTTACAATATATGCACATGTTCATCGCATCATAACTCTCTGCATATAGCTCCGTTTCGTGCGTGTAATATATCGAAATGTTCGTCTCAAGATGCTCTTCATTTTGTTCCATTGCACCATGTTCGTTTGAGTCCATATTGATGCCCACATCTCTGGTGCAAGAGTGCTATTTGCTGTTATCTGCTGGTACTTATCAGAACTTGAGGTTTTGTTATTTTTGTTGCATTCAATGTGTGCATCTTATGGGCATGAGCTCTACAGGTGTTTTGTTGTATGCCATGCCATCTTACAGAGGTGTATGCCATGTATTTTTGTGATCTCTGTGGTGACTAGCACAAGCATTCAAACTAGGCTCCGTAATGTTTCTGATTTCAGGGACTTAGTGATTTTACCAAGTCTGTGATTGCTGTTATTTTGTTGCTATGTATCCATGTGGATACAGAGAGATCCATGCTCTTTTTGGAGATGTTCAGTAAGGATGTTTTGTAGATATTTTTGCAGTTGACCCATTAATGCCCTTTTTGAAATTATGGAGTGCCCTAGCATGACTCAATCTTGCTCTAATTTTGCTATAAAATATTTCTGGCAGATTGTTAACCTGATATTCAATTTTGCCAAGCTTGTTGTAGTTGATCCTTTCATGCTATGTATTTGATCTTGCCGTGGATAGCTTCATAAACATGCCATCTTGCTGTAGGTATGCTTTTTTTGTCATGCGTTGTTTGGTGGTGAGTGCATCAAGCTCGCCAAGATGCCTTCATAATGTCTGTTTCTGCCATGCTCTGTTTTCTGCCAAGTCTGAATCTGTTAACGAAACTTGCTATGTTTACATGGTTGCCATCACACATTCTGGTCCTTTTTGGCTTATGGTCAGTACGGGACGTTTGTCATATGCATTTAGTAGAATACTCCCATGCCTTGTTTTGCCATGTTAAGTTCCTGTAGCATGTTGATTTCGTGCTCTAAACATTGCTACCTGATGTTGTTTCAGGCATGTCCAGTAATTTCTCCAAGTCTGTGAACCTGATATCTTTTGTACTTTTGCCATGCTTGTTTGGACCTATTATGTTGTGAGCTAACCATAGCTCAGTGTTCATCTTTTGTCAAGAATCTCTTGTAGATGACTGCCATATGCTTTGTTGCTATGTTGGGGTGCTGTAGCATTGTTACTTGTTGCATTCTAAGTGCTATCATGCTGTTAATCGCAGATTCGTGTCATTCTTGTTTTGCTTGCCATTTGCAAACCGTGCATCCGTTTCCGGTGATCTCTATATCGATTTCGGCCGAAATCATCTCACCTTTCCAGTGGCATGCTTGGTTTGCCAAGTTACTGCCTTGTTCATCATTTCCCTTCCAGAGCACGCATATGCATCGCATATCATATCTCGCATATCATACATGTATTGCATCATGTTGCTTGTGCATCTCCCGTGATTGATTGTGGTTCCGTTGCTTGTGTTCTTGTTTTGGGTAGAGCCGGGAGACGAGTTCGTGAACAAGGAACCTGTTGAGTACGCTTACGAGGATCAAGCTTTCGACAACTCTGAGAACCTTGCAGGCAAGATGACCATACCCTCGAAATCACTTCTATCTTTGCTTTGCTAGTTGTTCGTTCTATTGCCATGCTGCGCTACCTACCACTTGCTATATCATGCCTCCCATATTGCCATGTCAGCCTCTAACCATCCTTTCCTAGCAAACCGTTGTTTGGCTAAGTTACCGCTTTTGCTCAGCCCTTCTTATAGCGTTGCTAGTTGCGGGTGAAGTTGGAGTTGGTTCCATGTTGGAACATGGATATTTTGGGATATCACAATATCTCTTATTATATTAATGCATCTATATATTATGGTAAAGGGTGGAAGGCTCGGCCTTATGCCTGGTGTTTTGTGCCACTCTTGCCGCCCTAGTTTCCGTCATACCGGTATTATGTTCCTTGAGTTTGCGTTCCTTACGCGGTTGGGTGATTTATGGGACCCCCTTGACAGTTCGCCTTGAATAAAACTCCTCCAGCAAGGCCTAACCTTGGTTTTACCATTTGCCACCTAAGCCTTTTTCACCCGGGTTTTCGCGAGCCCGAGGGTCATCTTTATTTAAACCCCCGGATCAGTGCTCCTTCGAGTGCTGGCCCAAACTGGGCAATGTCCGGCGCCCCCTGGGCAACCAGGGTCTATGCCAACCCGACGTCTTGTCCATCCGGTGTGCCCTGAGAACGAGATATGTGCAGCTCCTATCGGGATTTGTCGGCACATTCGGGTGGCTTTGCTGGTCTTATTTTACCATTGTCGAAATGTCTTGTAAACCGGGATTCCGAGACTGATCGGGTCTTTCCGGGAGATGGTTTATCCTTCGTTGACCGTGAGAGCTTATAATGGGCTAAGTTGGGACACCCCTGCAGGGTATTATCTTTCAAAAGCCGTGCCCGCGGTTATGAGGCAGATGGGAATTTGTTAATGTCCGGTTGTAGAGAACTTGTCACTTGACCCAATTAAAATACATCAACCGTGTGTGTAGCCATGATGGTCTCTTCTCGGCGGAGTCCGGGAAGTGAACACGGTTTGAGTTATGCACGAACGTAAGTAGTTTCAGGATCACTTCTTGGTCATTACTAGTTGACGACCGTTCCGCTGCTTCTCTTCTCGCACTCATTTGCGTATGTTAGCCACCAGATATGCTTAGTGCTTGCCGCAGCTCCACCATATTACTCCTTGTCCTCCTACAAGCTTAAATAGTCTTGATCTCGCGGGTGTGAGATTGCTGAGCCCTCGTGACTCACAGATTCTACCAAAACAGTTGCAGGTGTCGACGATGCCAGTGCAGATGATGCAATCGACCTCAAGTGGGAGTTCGACGAGGAACGTGGTCGTTACTATGTTTCTTTTCCTGATGATCAGTAGTGGAGCCCAGTTGGGACGATCGGGGATCTAGCATTTGGGGTTATCTTATTTTCATTTGGATTTGACCGTAGTCGGTCTATGTGTGGATTTTGTATGATGTATGAATTATATTTACGTATTGTGTGAAGTGGCAATTGTAAGCCAACTCTCGTTATCCCATTCTTGTTCATTACGTGGGATAGTGTGAAGATGACCCTTCTTGCGACAAAACCACAATGCGGTTATGCCTCTAAGTTGTGCCTCGTCACGTGGGAGATATAGCCGCATCCTGGGCGTTACAAGTTGGTAATCAGAGCCATCCTCGACTTAGGAGCCCCTGCTTGTCGGGTGGTTGGTGCGACATATGCCAACGGATGGCTTATCATTGTGGGTGCCAATAAAACATCGCCGGTGCCTGGAAACGGGATGAGGCGAAGACATGCACGCCGGCGGATCTTACCCAGGTTCGGGGCTCTCCGAGGAGATAACACGCCTAGTCCTGCTCTGCGGGGTCTCCGCATGATCACTAGATCGAGAATGGGTAGCTACAATCGCTCCTAGAGCTGTTGGGATCAAGGGAGAAGAAGAACAAGGCTAGCTCTTGCTTCTCTCTATCTATGGTGTGTGTGTGCTATGCTTAGAAGCCAACCCTTTGCATGGGTGCTCCGGGGGGTTTATATAGGCCTACCCCCCGGGGGTACAATGGTAATCCGGCTGGGTACTGGTCCCAGCCGTCAGTGTCTACGCTCGCCGGCTTCTCCGCCGGCTGCTGGGTCCCGCCGACTGGTGGGTCCCGCCGGCTGCCGGCTTCTTGGTCGACAGGCCGGCCCCACCGCCTAGGGTCTTGTCGGCGGCTGCTTACTGTAGCCTCGCCTCTGATGACGAGGGCTTTATTGAGGTAAGCGTGGCTACAGTGGGCCGCCTCGGGGGCTCTCACTGTAGCCTTACCTCGTCTTGTCTCCTTAATGGGGCTCCTACTTCGAGGAAGGGAGTAGCCGGCTTCTGGGGGCCAGCTACACCCCTGGCCGACTGGGGGAGGCCGGGCCGCCTTTGCGCCTCTCTCTGGCGGAAGGGGCCCGGCGCCTGCGGGCCGTACAGGAGTCGGTCGTGGATGACGTTGAGGCTGGCATGGCTATAGTGCTGAGCCGCACAGGAGACAATCATCCCGTACGGCCTCCTGTGGCCACGCCTGCCTCGGGCCTCGGGGGTAGTGGGCCGCACTGTGGCCGCACCCCGTCTTGTCACCGTTATGTGGGTGTAGCTTTGGTGGTTGTGGTCTCGGCCGGCTTCTTGGAGTCGGCGTTCTTCTTGGCCGGCTTCTTGGAGTTGGCCACCCCGTAGTCGTCCTGGGGAGGGGTTGCTGAGGCTGGGCCGCCTTCCGGGAGTCGGCTTCAGAGGTAGCCGGCCAGGGAAGGCAGCCCAATGCTTGGAGTGCTTGGAGGCCCGAAGGCCTGATAATTTTTCAGAAGAACCAGGGGCAGTCGGTTAGGCTACCCGTGGCCATTTACTCCGACAGTAGTCCCCGAAGCTGATTGGGCTTCGAGGTGGAGTAGGGGTTGAGAAGCTCGATCAGCTTCCTATCTTGACAAGTCGGCAGGTGGGAGCCGGCTTTAGTTAGGCGTGCCGCCTTGGTCGAAAATTCCGGAGTCGGAGGGCGGGAGCTCGCTAGCGTGTGCTCCGGGCCGCGGGCCGGCCACTTGCCGTCTGCGAACCACGTGGCCTCCCTCGGCCAGAAAGCCTGCCAGCCCACGCGCGTGACGGGACATCGCCGCAGGGCGGGGGCCCGCCACGTCCGCGCCCGGGCCCAGGCGCGGATTCTCTGTATCCCGAAACCGCTCGCACGTCTCCTTGCGGCTGTTTCGGCTCGCCTTTAGGGCGCTATAATCACGGGACATGGGGGAATGGGTGCAGTTAATCCCACGTCTCCCCCCACGTCCGGCCTCTTCGGCCTCGCCTCGCGAAGCTATAAGTAGGGGGAGGTGGAGGGCGGCAGGCCCTCGCACTCTCCTCCTACTTCCACCATCTTCTTCGCTCACCATTTCTTGCCACAGCGCCTCGCCGCCGTGCTCTTCCACCGCACGTTCCTCCGCCGCCGCGCTAGTTTTTGCCATGCCTCCCGCCACGGAGCAGTATGGCGGGGATTGGGACGGCTCCAACATGCACGAAGAGCACGTCGAGTTCCTCCGCAAAACTCGGCGGCTGCCGGCCGCGGACAAGGTGGAGGTCCGCCTTGCGCCGGCGAGGGAGATTACGCCGGAGCCGCGGGAGGGCGAGCGGGTGGTCTTTCGCTCGCACTTCTTGCGCGGCATCGGTCTGCCAGCAAGCGCCTTCTTCCGCTCCTGGCTCGACTTCTATCAGCTCCAGCCGCACCATCTCACCCCAAACGCGGTGGTGCTGCTGTCCGCCTTCGTCACCCTGTGCGAGGGCTACCTCGGCGTCCCCCCCACCCTTGAGCTCTGGGGGGAGTTCTTCTAGTCGAAGCTGGGCACGCGCATGCGGGGCGTGCCGGCTCAGACTGGCGCCTTCATCGCGTCGCGGAGATCGGTCGCCGACAACCCCTTCCCCGTCATCACGCTGATCCAATCGGTGAAGAAGTGGCAAAAATCGTACTTCTATGTGCGGAACATCGCCCCGCGGGGCGACTACATCAACCTGCCGGCTTACGTAGCCGGCCCACCAGAGGGCAGGCGGCCCCAGTGGTCCTTCCGGGCCGTGACTCTGACGCCGGCCGGGTCCGCCGCCGTCGCCCGAGTGCGGGAGCTGACCCAGGCGGAGGGCTTGACGGAGCCCGACCTTCTGGCCGCGTTCGTCACGCGCCGGATTCTTCCGCTCCAGAGCCGGCCTCATCTGATCTGTCAGATGAGCGGCCAGCTCGATCCGAGCCGAATGTGTACCAAGGAGATGCCGCGCGAGGAGGTCGCCTATATGGTGAACTACCTTGCGAACTGCAAACTCACCGAAGAGTGGCAGTTAGGCAAGGAACCGTATAGCCGAGCCAATCCACCGCCTACGGTATGTTCTCCTTGTCTCTTTCTCTCTCTCTGCTTTGTTGCCGAGTTCCTCTTAGCCGATTCTGACTTAGTGGGTTTGCTTTTCGACAGAGCCCTCTGCTTCGACCGGCCGGCGGGTCAGACTCGGAGCGCCGATTCGTCCCCGACCGGACCGAACACGATCAGGAGGACCCCGACCTGGCGGCGGCCGGTATGGACGACGACGTCGAGCCGGGTGGTGGCCAAGCCGGTGGCGAAGCAGGCGGCTCCGGGCTCGGAGTTACCTTTGACGACTGGCCGGACGACGATGAGGCCGAAGTCGTCCCGCGCCGCCAGCCGGCATCTGGACGCGGCGCGGGTTCCTCCGCTGCACCGCCTGCTCGGGGCGGAGGTGAAAAGCGTCGTGCCGCCCAGGGTTTGTTTAGCAGCCGGACGAAGAAACCCAAAGGCGGGGCGGCAGCCACCAGGCGGGAGGAGGCGGCCGCGAAGGCGGCTCGCTTCCGTAAGGCGGTGAAGCAACCGCAGACCGTGTCGGCGTAAGTTCTCTTTCTTTCGTATACTCTTTTTTCTTTCTTTTCTCTGGTGGTTCCTGAACCTTTGTCTTTTTCTTCAACGATCAGAGCTCCGTTGTCGCTTGAGCGGGCGGCTGCCGCCTCCGTCGTTGAGTCACCGAGGGGCTCTGGGAGCACCACCCGCCGCATGGACCCCCGTGCCGACCTTTAGGAGGCGACAGAAAGGAACGCGTGGGAGGCGCGGGCGGAGCGAGAGGCGCGGGAGGCGGAGGCACGGAGGGCGGCCGCCGCCTAGGCGGCACGGGAGGAGGAGGCGGCGAAGTCACTCGCCGATGCCGCAGCCAGGGCCCAAGCAGAGGCTGCGGCCGCGGCGGCGGCGGGGGAGGTTTTGATGGTCACCCCGCTGCGCGTCATGGCGCCTGGGGACATGGAGCCCTCGCCAGAGGGAGCCAGCGGCGACCAGCTAGGGCTGGGGGGAAGCGACGACGTCATCATCCTGGAGAGGGCGCCGGTGCCGACCCCGCCAACTGGGGCGGCTCAAGGCGGCCGGCCTGATCCGCCGCCTGCACAGTCGGCGGGGGGCGAGCCGGCCGCGAGGGCTGAGATGGCGGTCCGGATTCCGTCGAGCCGGCGTGCGGGGAAGTCCGCGTCGGAGCTGCAGCCGGCCGTGGGCTCCAGCTTGTCGGCCCGGGATGCGGAGGCGGCCAGCGCTACCTCGGGGTGGACGCCAGGCGGAGGGACGGCCGTGGTGAACGTGGCTGCACAGGACGTCCGGACCCGGCTCCAGGGCCAAGCGGCGGCGCTGAGGCAGTTCACCGACGATTTCCTCGTGACGCGGGCGGCCATCCGGGTTAGTATTCCCATCTTGCTTCTTCTTGATCTTGATTTCTTCCGTGGGGGCGTTTCAGCGCACCCACTGGGTGTAGTCCCCGAGTTCCGAGTCGGCTGCTGAGTAGGCGGCTTGGAACTTCTTGGCGGATTTGCCTTTGCTATTTTTGTTCTTACTTCGGTCTTCTGTCCATCTTGCAGGACTATCACAACCTTCGAGCGGCCGCCTTCAACTCCCAGGCTCGGGAGCTGACTCAGAAGACCGCCGACCTTACTGAGAGCCAAGGTACGTGGTTTGTTCTTTATCTCATGTGGGGGCGCGTCAGCGCACCCACTGGGTGTAGTCCCCGAGATTCGGGCCGACTGCTGAGCAGTCGGGTCGGATCTTCCTTGACGACTTCTTTTATTGTTCTTTCTTTTTTCTGCCGTCCCTGCAGCGGCCAACGCCAGTCTGAGGGCACAGCTGGGAGAGTCTCAGACTGCCCTTCGTGCCAAGGATGCCGAGCTCGCCGCCTTGGTGCAGGAGCGCGACCGCCTGGTCAAGAAGCTGGCCGACCAGGAGGAAGGCCACAAGGCGGCCCTGAAGGTGGTGCAGGACCGCGAAGCCGCCCTCCAGGCCGAGTACGAGACGGAGGCGGCTGGCTGGGCTGAGGCTAGGCAGACTCTGGTCTCTGGCTATGGCCAGATCAAAGATCTGGTTGACGGTAAGCCGCCTACCTCTTCGTCCTTTCTTGCCATCTGCCACTTTGGCTCTTTTTCTGATTTGGTGCTCTTTTTCTCCCTTTCTTCTTCTTTCTTGCGCAGAATATTTCCCTGGCTATTCTACTGTCGCCAACCAGACCATCGAGACCCGTCGCCAAGCGCGAAGGCAGGCTGGCTTTGAGATCTCGCCAACCGCCGGCCGCTCGCTGGAGGAGCAGCTCCTGGCGATCCAGGCCCGCATCCAGCCGGCTCACCGACTGCTCCGCCGGCTTCAACGTGCCGGGGCGCAGGTCTTGGCCGCCCTCTGGCCCGGCCAAGTGGTTCCTCGCACCCCCAGTCGGACTGCCGACTGGCTGGAGGTGGCAGTCGGCCGCTTCGAGGCTTGGAAGGCCTCGGCGGCTCGCTCCGGCGCCAGGCGGGCACTGGAGTTCGTCAAGGCCTGGTATCCCGGCCTGAGCCTGGATCAGCTGGCTACCTGGCGGCAGCAAGCCGACACAGAGCTGGAGCCGGCGCGGCCGGCTATCATCCGGCGGGCTTCGGCGATCGCCGATTACACCGACACCAGCGTCTTCGCCCCCGAGGTAGACGACAACGGTGTCGCCCAGCCGGAGGAGTGGTTCGAGCTGGACCCGGCGGGCGGTGAGGACTCGGCGGAGGAGATCGACTCCAGCGACGAGGGCGAAGAGGAGGAGGAGGAGGGTGAAGACGCCGAGCCGGCTGGTGGGGCAGCCGGCCAGCCTCAGCCTGACCGTACCTCCAGCACTACGTCGCGAGTGAGTGCATCGCCTGCCGCTGGTGGTGGTCAAGCCGAGACCCGCTAGGCGGCCACTCCTTCAGCCGGCGGGGCCGTCTCCACCGACCAGCTCGGCCTCGCGCTGCGCCCTAGTCTACCATCTTTTGTTTTCCTGTCTTGTTACTTTAGGAACAATGTTTGGTTAAGTCTGCACAATTCCACCCACTGGGTGTATTCGAACTTATGTCTGTTGACAGCCTGTTGGGGGCTTTATGTATATATATAACTTATGCATTTGGCCTTTCCTTGTACTTTTGCTTTTTGTCCTTCTGCTGTTTCCTTTGCCGCCCTCCCTTGGTTGCCGCCTCCCCAGTCCAACTGTTGCTCTGCAATCTGTAGCTGGAGTGGCCAATTGGGGGGGGGGGAGGAGTACTTTAGCTTTGCTGGACTAAAGCTAAGTGTTTAGGAAGCCGGCCAGCCGGCTGTTCTGGCAGCCGGCATGCATGTTTGGAGGCCGTCTCTTTGCTATATAGGTTCGTTGTTCCTTCGCCATTTTTCATGTGGGCGTCCTTTCTGCCTTGCCTCTTGCTAGTCGGACAGTCGGTTCTTCGAGCTGCGACTTTCAACAAGAGGGGACTCGGGAGCCGGCACACTACTTTTCTGACTTCAGGTAGAACTTTCAATATAGCTCAAGGCGGCCAGTCCCCGGGCCGACTAGTCGAACCCGGTGCCAGACAAGAATTCGAAATGTAATAATACATTCATGGATATGACACTTGTCATTCATAGATAAACAAGGGCAGTCCCCGAGTACTGCTCGGGGGGCCTGTTGGTTTGTACTTAATACAAAAAAGGGTAGCATGATACATACTGCTTTCAACTGTAAAATCGTCTCAGGAGGTTTGCGTTCCATGGTCGCTCCGACTCCTTGCCGGAGTCGTCTCTCTTGCGTGCTCTTGGTTTTTGCGCGTCGATCAAGTAGTAGGAGTCGTTGTCGAGTGCCTTGCTGACGACGAAGGGGCCTTCCCAAGGGGCCGAGAGCTTGTGCTGGCCGGCTGTTCGCTGGATTAGCCGGAGCACAAGGTCGCCCTCTTGGAAGGATCTTGGCTTGACCTTGCGGTTGTAGTAGCGGCGCAGCCCTTGCTGGTAGATGGCGGACCGGCTGAGTGCTAGCAGCCGGCCTTCTTCCAGTAGGTCCACGCCGTCTTCTCTTGCTTCTTTGGCCTCCTCCTCCGTGTACATGGTGATCCGAGGCGAATCGAACTCGATATCTGTTGGGATGACAGCCTCGGCACCGTACACGAGGAAAAATGGAGTAAAGCCGGTTGACTTGTTGGGTGTAGTGCGCAGACTCCAGAGGACAGCCGGCAGCTCTTCGAGCCAGCAGCCGGCCGATCGCTCCAGTGGTACAACCAGTCGGGGCTTGATGCCGGAGAGGATGAGTCCATTTGCTCGCTCGACCTGGCCGTTTGACTGCGGGTGGGCAACGGACGCTAAGTCCAGTCGGATGCCCTGCGTCGCGCAGAAACGTGCCAGTGCTCCTTTGGCGAAGTTCGTGCCGTTGTCGGTGATGATGCTGTGCGGCACGCCGTACCGAGTAGTGATGTCGGTGATGAATGTTACGGCAGTCGGCCCGTTCAGCTTTTTGATCGGCTTTGCTTTGATCCACTTGGTGAACTTGTCCACAGCGACAAGTAGATGCGTCAAGCCGCCGTGGGCTGTCTTGAAAGGGCCCACCATGTCCAGTCCCCAGACGGCAAAAGGCCAGGTGAGGGGAATGGTCTTGAGTGCAGAAGCCGGCAGGTGTTGCTTGGAACTAAAAACTTGGCATCCTCTGCAGCTCTTGACTATTTCTTTAGCATCCTCCAAGGCAGTCGGCCAGAAGAAACCATGGCGGAAAGCCTTGGCCACAAGGGATCTTGAGGCTGCGTGGTGGCCGCATTCGCCTTGGTGGATGTCTTTGAGGATTGCCACTCCTTTCTCTGGCTCGACGCAACGCTGGAAGATTCCAGTGATGCTGCGCTTCACAAGCTCTCTGTTGATTATTGTATATGCTGCGGCTCGTCGTTGCACTAGTCTTGCTGAGATCTCATCAGTCGGCAGCTCTCTGCTGACTAGGAACTTGAGGATGGGCTGGGCCCATGAGGGAGCTGTGACTTCTTCTTCTGTTAATGTAGCCACCATGACTCGGGTGGGTGGGTTGGGTGAGTCGGCCACTGCTTCTTGTGTCATTGTAGTCCCCGGGCCGACTGCTGCAGTCCCCGGGCCGGGTGCGACTACGGCAGTCCCCGGCCAGTTGTCGAAGTCCCCGTGCCGCCTGCAGGGTTTCTCCAGTCGGATCCGGCTGTATCTGGCGCAGGCGGTACGAAAATGGAATCCGACTCTGGAGACGGCTTGATGGACGGCTTGAGGAGGCGCTGGAGGGAGACGCCAGTCGGTATGGCCTGTCGGGTGGAGCCGATCCGTGCTAGGGCATCTGCTTGGTCGTTGTCGGCCCTTGGCACGTGAAGGAACTCGCACCCTTCGAAGTATCCGCTGATCTGCTGGACGAGGAATTGATAACTCGCCATGTTCACGTCCTTGGCGTCCCAGTCGCCAGACGATTGCTGGACCACCAAGTCTGAGTCGCCGTAGCACAAAATTCGGCGTATGCCAAGCTCTTTGGCTAGCCGGAGCCCGTGTACGAGCGCCTCGTACTCGGCCACATTGTTGGAGGCGGCGAAGTGGATCTGCAGCGTGTACTTGAGCTTATCGCCTTTGGGAGAGGTGAGGACGATGCCGGCTCCCAAGCCGGTGCGCATCTTGGACCCGTCAAAGTGCATCCGCCAATGGGTAGAGTGGGGAGCCGGCGGTAGGTATTGGGTTTCGGCCCAGTCGATGAGGAAGTCGGCCAATGCTTGCGACTTGATGGCGGTGCGGGGTTGATAGAAGATCGTGTAGGGCGCCAATGCGATGGCCCATTTGGCCACCCGGCCGGATGCATCCCGGCTGCCTATGATCTCGGCAAGCGGGGCGGTGCACACGACCGTGATGGGGTGCTCTTGGAAGTAGGGCTTCAGTTTCTTGGCAGCGAAGTACACCCCATAGCACATCTTCTCGTAGTGCGGGTAGTTTTGCTTTGAGCTGGACAGCACTTCGCTGAGATAGTACACCGGCCTCTGGACTAGCTGGGCTCGGCCTTCCTCCGGGCGCTGGACCACAACAACAGTGCTGACGACTCGGCTAGTCGCGGCGATGTAGAGGAGCATGGGCTCCTTCTCAGTCAGCGCAGCCAGGACAGGCAGAGTGGTCAGCATTTTCTTCAACTCATGGAAGGCTTGGTCGGCTTGATCGTTCCACTCGAAGTGAGTGGACTTCTTCATGAGTCGGTACAAGGGGAGAGCCTTTTCTCCTAGTCGGCTGATAAAACGATTCAGGGAGGCTAAGCAGCCAGTGAACTTCTGCACATCTCGCAGCTTGGTGGGAATCTCCATCCTCTCGATGGCCTTGATCTTGACGGGGTTGCACTCAATGCCGCGTTCGGAGACCAGGAAGCCTAGCAGCTGGCCGGCTGACACTCCGAACACGCACTTCTCGGGGTTGAGCTTGATCTGGAATCGGCGCAAGTTGGCGAATGTTTCTTTCAGGTCTTCCAGCAAGGTACCGCGCTTCTCTGTCTTCACCACAATGTCGTCTACGTAGACGTGGGCATTTCTGCCGAGTTGTTTCAAGAGGCATTTCTGCATGCAACGCTGAAAAGTGGCACCGGCATTCCTCAAGCCGAATGTCATAGTCAGGTAGCAGAAAGCTCCAAAGGGTGTGATGAAGGCAGTCTTCAGGCGGTCAGCTGGGTCCAACTTGATCTGATGGTACCCTGAGTACGCATCCAAAAAACTTAACAGCTCGCATCTCGCTGTGGAGTCTATCACTTGGTCAATCTGTGGCAGAGCAAGCGGATCCTTTGGGCAGGCCTTGTTCAAACTGGTGTAGTCTATACACATACGCCACTTGTTATTCTTCTTCGGAACCAGAACTGGGTTGGCAAGCCACTCTGGAAAGAACACTTCCATGATAAAGCCAGCGACAAGGAGCCGGGCTATCTCTTCTCCCACAATTCTTCACTTCTCTTCTGATAGTCGGCGGAGGGGCTGTTTGACCGGCTTCGCATCAGCTCGGACATGTAATTTGTGCTCGGCGAAATCCTTCGGGACACCCGGCATGTCCTTTGGGGACCATGCAAAGATGTCTCGATTCTCATGGAGGAAGTCGACGAGCTCGCCTTCCTATTTACTGTCCAAGTTCGCCCCAATGACAGCGAACCTCTCCGGGTTCTCTGGGTCCAGAGGTATCTTCTTCGTCTCTTTGGCAGGCTGGAAGGAGCCCTGCGCATCACAATCCTTGGGGTTGGGGGACAAGGCCGGCTGCTTGCCGGCCATGGCCACAACCCGTTCCAACATCTTCTTCTCTTCTGCCACCACGACGGACTCGGCCAGCCGGCTACTGGCCATGGCGCACTCGATGGACTTCTTGTAGTCGCCGGCTACCGTGATGATCCCCTTCGAGCTTGGCATCTTCATCTTCAGGTAGGCGTAGTGGGGCAACAACCATGAACTTGGCCAGGGCAGGTCAGCCGAGCAGTGCATGATAGGGGCTCTCCAAATCCACTACCTCGAACCATATTGCTTCTCGGCGAAAATGATCTTTGTCTCCGAAGAGAACATCCATTTTGATCTTGCCGATCGGGGAGCAAGACAGGCCGGGGACGATACCATGGAAGACGGTGCGGCTCGGCATGAGCTGCTTCGCTCTGACGTTCAGCTTCTCCATGGTATCGCGGTACAGTATGTTGATACTGCTTCCGCCGTCTATCAGGACGCGGGAAAATCTGGCAGCGCGCCTCTCCGTCGCGAGGGTGACGTCCAAGACCATTGCATAGGAGCCAGGCGAAGGCATCACCTCTGGGTGGTCGGCCTGGCTCCAGCTGATTGGCTTTTCTAACCAGTGCATGAACTCGGGGGCGTTGGTGGCGACTGCATTCACTTCTTGGTGCTGTCGGCGTCGGCTGCGCTTGTCGTCGGCTTGACTAGTGAAGACGACGTAGGCGGCGTGCTCTTCGGGAAATTCGTCTTGGATGGCGCCGACTGCCGGCCGAGCCGCCGACTGCTGGGGGGCTGGAGGCGGCGGGCCGGGAGGCGGAGGCGGCAGCATTCCCTCGCCCTTGGTGATGCGGGTGAGCCAGTGGCATTTCCGGGTTGTGTGGTTGGACGGCTTCGCGCCGCTGTGGAATTTGCAGGGGGCGTCGAGAGCTTGCTCATAGGAGAAAGACGGCTGCCAAGCCGGCCTTCCACCCTTCTTCTTGGGAGCGGGCCGTTCTTCGGGCTGCTCGTCTTCAACTGTGGCCACCTGCCGACTGGTGGAAGTCGGCATGGGGGCCTTGCGCTTGTGATCGTTCTGGTAGGGGCGCCGGTTGGGGTCGCCAGCCGGCGTCTTGGGAGCCGGAGCAATCACCTTCCCAGAGGCGTCTACTCTCAGCTCGGTCTTCATCGAGGAGTCGGCCGTGGCATACTTGTCCGCGATGATCAGTAACTCGTCGAGGGTGGCTGGCTCGTCGCAAAGGAGTCGGTGCTTGAGGAGGGTGCCCTCTCGGCACCCAGCGGTGAAGTACTCGATGGCCTGGACCTCGTGCACCCCCTCGCAGGAGTTGCGGAGCTCGGGCCATCGCGTGAGGTAGTCGCGGGTCGACTCGTTGGGCCCTTGGACGCAGAGGGAGAGCTGGCGAGGCTTGGGAGGCCGCTTGTAGGTGCTGGTGAAGTTGCGGATGAAGACTTCGGTGAAGTCCAGCCAGCTGTTGATGCTGTAGGGCTTGAGGCTGTTGAGCCATGTGCGCGTCGTGTGTTGCAGCATGAGGGGGACGTACTTCACGGCGACGCGCCGATTGCCGTTGGCTATGCTGACGGCCGTGGAGTAGTCGATGAGCCAATCTTCCGGCTTCACCGAGCCGTTGTACTTGGGCGTGTCTCTGGGGAGCGAGAACCCTTTGGGGAAGGGCTCGTCGCGGATGCGGGGGCCAAAGCATGGCGGGCCGACATCGTCTTCTTCTAACGCCAAGGATCGAGCAAGGCGGTCGATCCTGTGGCGGGCGTCGTTCTCGCCGACTCCTTCTCGGCGGCCGAGTCGGTCGCCAAGAGTCGGGTGTGTGATAGGCGGCGGAGTGAGGCGTCTTTCTCTTCGAGGCGGGGGAGGAGGCAGATTTCCTTGGTGTTCAACCGCTCGAGGGCGGCCTTCCGCGTCGCGCTCGATGGTAATGCGAGTCCGGCTGCGGCTGGCAGCCGGCTCCTTGTCTTTCTTCTGGCGCGCGCCGCTCGCAGTCGGCGAGCGGGACATCGCGGCGTGCTCTCGGCGCGGGGGATGACTATCAGCATGAGCGCCGGCTTCGTGCCGTTCTGCAGCCGCGTCGAGCAGCTGCTGGATCCGTCTCGTCATGTAGGGGAGCTCATCGGCTCCCAGCCCATTGAGCTCTTCTACGGCCGCCTCAGCGGCTCGCAGATTCTCAAGCGGGGTGGCGTAGACGGGGCGATCTGCGCCCAGCATGCTGGCGACGGCCGCGCCGCGCTTCTGGACGAAGCCGGCTCGGCTTGGGCCGCTAGGCGGCGGCGTGCCGAAGGCGGCGCGGTCGACTTCGCGCTGGTGGGCCTCGGTGAGGCGCCTCATGGAGGCTATCTTCTGGCCCTCCGCGATGAGGGCAAGGCGGGTGCCTCCAGGATCTCGGCGTCGGCGTCGGCCGGGATGGGGACGGAGAGGTCGTGCATTGCCGCTTGCAGGGCGTCGTGGGCATTCTCGCCCGAGTTGGCGACGTGGCTGATGACCAGCACTTCGGTGACAGCGCTGCTGCCGCTGTCAGCTCGAGGGACGGGGTCGTCGAAGACCACCACGTCGGAGGGGTAGGCGTCAAGTGATGCTGTGTCGGAGTCGATGAGCATCCGGTCGGTGGAGCCGACCGACTCCATGTCTACAGCAGGCTCGCTGGAGACGTGAAGCTGGTCGAGGAGGCTGACAAGGCGGTTCTCGGGGTAGTCGGTGCCTGCGTCGGACGCAGGCCCGTCGGAGATGCGAGTCTCGCCGAGCAGATCGGCGAGGCGGCTCGCTGCGCAGGCGTCGTCGATGCCTTGCAGCGCGTCGAGGCAAACGCCATCGGGCGCAGCAGGCTGGCTGCGCTCGCGGGGGAGGAAGAGGGTTCCCGTCCAGAATAGGTCTCCGGACGACGGTGCACCTGGCCCCACGGTGGGCGCCAAATGTCGGGTGGTTGGTGCGAGATATGCCAACGGATGGCTTATCATTGTGGGTGCCAATAAAACGTCGCCGGTGCCTGGAAACGGGATGAGGCGAAGACATGCACGCCGGCGGATCTTACCCAGGTTCGGGGCTCTCCGAGGAGATAACACCCCTAGTCCTGCTCTGCGGGGTCTCTGCATGATCACTAGATCGAGAATGGGTAGCTACAATCGCTCCTAGAGCTGTTGGGATCAAGGGAGAAGAAGAACAAGGCTAGCTCTTGCTTCTCTCTATCTATGGTGTGTGTGTGCTATGCTTAGAAGCCAACCCTTTGCATGGGTGCTCCGGGGGGTTTATATAGGCCTACCCCCCGGGGGTACAATGGTAATCCGGCTAGGTACTGGTCCCAGCCGTCAGTGTCTACGCTCGCCGGCTTCTCCGCCGGCTGCTTGGTCCCGCCGACTGGTGGGTCCCGCCGGCTGCCGGCTTCTTGGTCGACAGGCCGGCCCCACCGCCTAGGGTCTTGTCAGCGGCTGCTTACTGTAGCCTCGCCTCTGATGACGAGGGCTTTGTCGAGGTAAGCGTGGCTACAGTGGGCCGCCTCGGGGGCTCTCACTGTAGCCTTACCTCGTCTTGTCTCCTTAATGGGGCTCCTGCTTCGAGGAAGGGAGTAGCCGGCTTCTGGGGGCCGGCTACACCCCTGGCCGACTTGGGGAGGCCGGGCCGCCTTTGCGCCTCTCTCTGGTGGAAGGGGCCCGGCGCCTGCGGGCCGTATAGGAGTCGGTCGTGGATGACGTTGAGGCTGGCATGGCTACAGTGCCGAGCCGCACAGGAGACAATCATCCCGTACGACCTCCTGTGGCCACGCCTGCCTCGGGCCTCGGGGATAGTGGGCCGCACTGTGGCCGCACCCCGTCTTGTCACCGTTATGTGGGTGTAGTTTTGGTGGTTGTGGTCTCGGCGGCTTCTTGGAGTCGGCGTTCTTCTTGGCCGGCTTCTTGGAGTCGGCCACCCCGTAGTCGTCCTGGGGAGGGGTTGCTGAGGCTGGGCCGCCTTCCGGGAGTCGGCTTCAGAGGGAGCCGGCCAGGGAAGGCAGCCTAATGCTTGGAGTGCTTGGAGGCCCGAAGGCCTGATAATTTTTTCAGAAGAACCAGGGGCAGTCGGTTAGGCTACCCGTGGCCATTTACTCCGACACTGCTTGATCGAATCGCTGGCGTTGTTGAGTCTAGAACAAAAATGGAGTCTTAGGATTATATATATCGGAGAGTAGGATTATTTTTACTCCTCAGTCCCTTCGTCGCTCTGGTGAGGTCTCCTGACATAGAAGTTTTGACTCTTCTCTCCTCAAATTTCACTAAATTTTTTTTAGGATCACGCGGGTATCTTAGAATCGTTCCGATGGTTTTGTGATGAGAACATTGTTCTTGGTGCCTCCTGACATTTAGGGGTTGTGGCAGTGTCCCGGGGAGTTGAGCTCCGAGGTGTTGTCGTCACAATTTTATCGTTGCAGTTCTGGAATACCTGATTTTCGCCGACATCGAAAATCTCTTTTATGCAGTTGTTGGTGAGATCACCTCGACGCCACCCAGTACTGGGGCGGGAGTTCGGGAGTATTGCCATAACTCGTATAACAGATGCTTTTCGAAGGTTGAGGTACACGATTTCCGAAGATTTCTTGGTTATGTGTTGACGGATGGATACAACTGGATCTTGGGATTGCTAGTTTGGGTGATATATTTTGTGTCCCCTGTATCCCCAACACCAGATTGCATAACCAGAAAGTTTCGGGAGTTTATAGGTGGGATTCAAGTAGCTCTTAGCATTTCTTCCCGCAGATATTTGGTTTGTGATTGGGTAATCCTTACCACTTATTTGTTCCACTCGTACCTTTTTATTTTATTCATCAATCTCTTATCAAGTGGCTTCTCACCTTAATGGAAGTGTGATGATTTACTATGGAATTCATTCATTCATCCTCGTTCGAATGTTTATTGTGAAGACTATATGTTGCAATTTCTATTCGTTGATTCAATTTGACTATTTGTCTATCAAGATGCTAACGGATGTCACCCTCTTCAGGATGGCTCCGCCAACACGCCAGAATCCGGAACGCAATGAAGGGAGTCAGGCGAACCCTCCGCCACCACCTCCGCCTCCGGAGGCATGGCAAGCTATCATGGCAGCCACCAACGCCAATGCTCAGATGATTCTGCAACTCTTGCAAGAACGCACCCAAGGGCAAGGCAATCAAGGTCAAGGCAACAATCAGCCTCACTTCGCTACCCTCAACCAGTTTCTCGCAAATCAGCCCAAGTCTTTCAGCTACTGTGCCGAGGCCACGGATGCCGATGATTGGCTCGTGGACATCAACAAGCATTTTGAATGTAGCAATGTCAGGCCTGAGGACTTTGCCAAGTTCGCTTCTTTTCAACTCAAGGATCAAGCTGCCGAGTGGTACCAACAATACAAAGATTCCAGAGGAGGTCGTGTGATTACCTGGGATGATTTCCGTCGAGACTTCAAAGCTCACCACATTCCACAAAGTGTTGTTGAGAGCAAGCGTGAGGAGTTCCGCAATCTCAAGCAAGGCAATATGTCCGTGTATCAATACAATACTCAGTTTCAGAAACTCGCTCGCTTCGCTAAGCAAGACGTTCCTGATGAAAAGAGCGTGATCTATCAATTCAGAGGTGGCCTTAGAGAAGATCTGCAATTACCTCTTGTGCTTTTTGAGCCGACCAAGTATGATGATTTCTACAATATGGCATTGAAGCAAGAGGCTGCTCAGCTCAAGTGTGAGGCTTCTAAGAAGAGAGTCAGGGATGCAGTTCAGTCTCTTCTTCCTCACTAGTGGCTGCTAAGCAACAGAAGTTCTGGTTGCCTCCTCCTCCTCCATTTCGCCAGCCTTACCAGCAGAAGAACAAAGGTGGCCATGGATCTTCCCACTCTTCCAACCCTGGCTATCGGAACAAGTCTCAGAATCAAGCTCCAAAGTCCAATGCTCCTTATCACCGTCCACTCTCGGAGGTGACTTGCAACAAGTGTCAGCAGAAAGGTCACTATGCTAACAAATGCTTCAACCAAAGGCGTCTTCCGCCTCCTCCTGTGAGATCTTCCAGCAATGCAGTTGTCAAGCATAATCCCAAGTCTGCAAAGGTGAACATGATGAATGCAGCTCAAGCGGAGGAATCTACTGATGTGATAATGGGTAATCTCTCAGTTAATGATATTCATGCAAAAG
The DNA here is from genome assembly GCF_018294505.1 of Triticum aestivum. NCBI lineage: Eukaryota > Viridiplantae > Streptophyta > Magnoliopsida > Poales > Poaceae > Triticum > Triticum aestivum. The sequence continues at coordinate 138,904,801 of NC_057805.1, forward strand.
TTCTTTTTGATACTGGTGCATCTATTTCTTTCATATCAAGACCTTTTGCATCCATGAACAATTTGCATACTGTTGATCTGCCTAAGCCGATAGCGGTTTCCTCTTTGGGTTTATTCATGAATACCAAAATGATGGCTCCGGATGTTTCTATCAAGATGGGCAACTATAAATTTCTGTCTAAACCAATGGTGCTTGGTGACTCGGATATTGATCTTATTCTTGGGATGGACTGGCTTTCTAAGCATGAGGCTCAACTTGATTGTGCTGCCAGGGAAATTCAATTGACACACTCTTCTGAGGATGTTATCATTTATGCCGCTCGTGATGAAACCATTCGGTTATTTTCTCTCAATGAGAAGGGCGAATTGAATGCCATCTCTCAAATTCCAGTCGTTTGTGAGTACCAAGATGTCTTTCCAGAAGAGCTTCCGGGTATGCCTCCTCACCGGCCAGTTGAGTTTGTTATCCATCTTGAGCCGGGCACTGAACCCGTTTGAAAGCGTCCTTACAAGCTTGGACCCAAGGAGCTGAAGGAATTGAAGAAACAGCTCGATGAACAAGAGCGTCTGGGTTTGATCAAACCGAGTTCATCTCCGTGGGGTTGTGGTGTTCTTTTTGTCCAGAAGAAGGATGGCACGGAACGACTTTGTGTCGACTACCGTCCATTGAACAAGAAGACAATGAAGAACAAGTATCCACTTCCCAACATCAATGAACTATTCGAGCAACTTAAAGGTGCTAAAGTATTCTCCAAGCTTGACCTTCGTATGGGTTATCATCAGATTCGCATTCGTGAAGAGGATATTCCCAAGACAGCATTCAGAACAAGCTTTGGTTCTTATGAATATACTGTCATGTCTTTTGGCCTTGTCAATGCTCCTCCAACATTCTCTCGGATGATGAATTTCATCTTCAACCCCTATACCAATGAATTCGTCCTGGTGTATCTCGATGATATCTTGGTCTTCTCCAAGAATAAGAAGGATCATGCCAAACATTTGCGATTGGTGCTCGACAAGCTCAGAGAGTATCAATTTTATGCGAAGTTTTCCAAATGTGAGTTTTGGCTCGATGAAGTTCTTTACCCTTGTCACATCATCTCTGCCAAGGGCATCGCTGTTAATCCCGAGAAGGTGTCCGCAATTGTGAATTGGGAACCTCCTCAGAATGTCAAGCAGCTTCGCAGTTTTCTTGGTCTTGCAAGCTATTGCCGAAGATTCGTTGAGAATTTCTCTAAGATTGCAAAGCCTCTTTCCAACCTCCTCCAGAAGCATGTGAAGTATTTCTAGTCTCCTGAGTGTGACGTTGCTTTCAACACTCTCAAAGAGAAAATCGTCACAGCTCCTGTCTTAACTCCTCCTGACGAATCCAAGCCTTTCGAAGTTTTTTGTGATGCTTCTCTCCAAGGTCTCGGTGCTGTGTTAATGCAAGAGAAGAAAGTTGTGGCCTATACCTCTCGTTAGTTGAAGCCCAACGAAAAGAACTACCCCACTCACGATCTTGAGTTGGCGGCAGTTGTCCATGCATTAATAACGTGGAGACATCTCTTGTTGGGAAGAAAAGTGGACATATTCACCGATCACAAGAGTCTCAAGTACATCTTCACTCAGCCCAACCTCTATCTCAGACAGACTCGATGGGTCGAAATGATTCAAGAGTACAATCCGAGTATTGGGTATACTCCAGGCAAAGCCAATGTCATTGCAGATGCTTTAAGCAGGAAGGCTTATTGCAACAGCTTAATTCTCAAGCCATTCCAACCGGATCTTTGTGAAGCTTTCCGCAAGCTGAATCTCCAAGTTGTTCCTCAAGGCTTTCTTGCCAACCTCATAGTCTCTCCTACTTTGGAAGATCAAATTCGTGAGGCACAACTCCTGGATACCATGGTGAAGAAGGTGAAATGTGGTATCGACAAGGGTCTTTCCAAATACTGTTAGGGATCGTAGCCGAAATTTAAAATTTTCTACGTATCACCAAGATCAATCTATGGAGTCATCTAGAAACGAGAGAGAGGGGAGTGCATCTACATACCCTTGTAGATCGCGAGCGGAAGCGTTCAAGTGAACGGGGTTGATGGAGTCGTACTCGTCGTGATCCAAATCACCGATGACCGAGCGCCGAAAGGACGGCACCTCCGCGTTCAACACACGTACAGTTGGGGAAGACGTCTCCTCCTTCTTGATCCAGCAAGGGGAGGGAGAGGTTGATGGAGATCCAGCAGCACGACGGCGTGGTGGTGGAAGCAGCGGGGATCTCGGCAGGGCTTCGCCAAGCTCAGCGAGAGGGAGAGGTGTCACGGGAGGGAGAGGGAGGCGCCAGGGGCTTGGGGTGCTGCTCCCATGCGCCTCCCCACTATATATAGGGGTGGAGGGGGCTGGTTTCTTGCCCTCCAAGTCCATTGGGGCGTTGGCAAAGGTGGGGGAAAGAAATCCCATCATTTCCCTTCCCCACCGATTGGTATCCCCCTTTTTTAGGGATCTTGATCTTATCCCTTCGGGATATGATCTTATTCCTTCTAAGGTGGGATCTTGGTGCGCCTTGACCAGGGGTGTGGGGCCTTGCTCCCACTACCCACGTTCGTGTGGGTCCCCCCATGCAGGTGGGCCCCACTTCGGAACCTTCTAGAACCTTCCCGGTACAATACCGAAAGATCCCGAACATTTTCTGGTCGCCAAAATAGGACTTCCCATATATAAATCTTTACCTTCGGACCATTCTGGAAGTCCTCGTGACGTCCGGGATCTCATCCGGGACTCCGAACAACTTTCGGTTAACTGCATACTAATATCTCTACAACTCTAGCGTCACCAAACCTTAAGTGTGTAGACCCTACGGGTTCGGGAGACATGCAGACATGACCACACGACTCTCCGGTCAATAACCAACAGCGGGATCTGGATACCCATGTTGGCTCCCACATGTTCCACGATGATCTCATCGGATGAACCACGATGTCGAGGATTCAATCAATCCCGTATACAATTCCCTTTGTCAATCGGTACGTTACTTGCCCGACATTCGATCGTCGGTATCCCAATACCTTGTTCAATCTCGTTACCGTCAAGTCACTTTACTCGTACCATAATGCATGATCCCGTGACCAAACACTTGGTCACATTGAGCTCATTATGATGATCCATTACCGAGTGGGCCCTGAGATACCTCTTCGTCATACGGAGTGACAAATCCCAGTCTCGATTCGTGCCAACCCAACAGACACTTTCGGAGATACCCGTAGTGCACCTTTATAGCCACCCAGTTACGTTGTGACGTTTGGCACACCCAAAGCACTCCTATGGTATCCGGGAGTTGCACAATCTCATGGTCTAAGGAAATGATACTTGACATTTGGAAAAGCTCTAGCAAACGAACTACACGATCTTGTGCTATGCTTAGGATTGGGTCTTGTCCATCACATCATTCTCCTAATGATGTGATCCCGTTATCAATGAGATCCAATGTCCATAGTCAGGAAACCATGACTATCTGTTGATCAACGAGCTAGTCAACTAGAGGCTCACTAGGGACATGTTGTGGTCTATGTATTCACACATGTATTACGATTTCCGGATAACACAATTATAGCATGAACAATAGACAATTATCATGAACAAGGAAATATAATAATAACCATTTTATTATTGCCTCTAGGGCATATTTCCAATAGTCTCCCACTTGCACTAGAGTCAATAATCTAGTTACATTGTGATGAATTGAACACCCATAGAGTTCTGGTGTTGATCATGTTTTGCTCTAGGGAGAGGTTTAGTCAACGGATCTGCTACATTCAGGTCCCTATGTACTTTACAAATATCTATGTCTCCATTTTGAACATTTTCACGAATGGAGTTGAAGCGACGCTTGATATGCCCGGTCTTCCTATGAAACCTGGGCTCCTTGGCAAGGGCAATAGCTCCAGTGTTGTCACAGAAGAGAGTCATCGGGCCCGACACATTGGGAATAACTCCTAGGTCGGTAATGAACTCCTTCACCCAGATTGCTTCGTGTGCTGCCTCTGAGGCCGCCATGTATTCCGCTTCACATGTAGATCCCGCCACAACGCTTTGATTGCAACTGCACCAGCTTACTGCCCCACCATTCAAAATATACACGTATCCCGTTTGTGACTTAGAGTCATCCAGATCTATGTCGAAACTAGCATCGACGTAACCCTTTACGACGAGCTCTTCGTCACCTCCATAAATGAGAAACATATCCTTAGTCCTCTTCAGGTACTTCAGGATATTCTTGACCGCTGTCTAGTGTTCCATGCCAGGATTACTTTTGTACCTTCCTACCAAACTTACGGCAAGGTTTACATCAGGTCTGGTACACAGCATGGCATACATAATAGACCCTATGGCCGAGGCATAGGGGACGACACTCATCATTTCTCTATCTTCTGCCGTGGTCGGGCATTGAGCCATGCTCAATTGCACACCTTGCAATACAGGCAAGAACCCCTTCTTGGACTGATCCATATTGAACTTCTTCAATATCTTGTCAAGGTACGTCTTTGTGAAAGACCAATGAGGCGTCTTGATCTATCTCTATAGATCTTGATGCCTAATATATAAGCAGCTTCTCCAAGGTCCTTCATTGAAAAACACTTGTTCAAGTAGGCCTTTATGCTTCCCAAGAATTCTATATCATTTCCCATCAACAGTATGTCATCCACATATAATATGAGAAATGCTACAGAGCTCCCACTCACTTTCTTGTAAACACAGGCTTCTCCATAAGTCTGTGTAAACCCAAACGCTTTGATCATCTCATCAAATCGAATGTTCCAACTCCGAGATGCTTGCACCAGCCCATAGATGGAGCGCTGGAGCTTGCATACCTTGTTAGCATTCTTAGGATCGACAAAACCTTCCGGCTGCAACATATACAATTCTTCCTTAAGAAAGCCATTAAGGAATGCCGTTTTGACGTCCATTTGCCATATCTCATAATCATAGTATGCAGCAATTGCTAACATGATTCGGACGGACTTCAGCTTCGCTACGGGTGAGAAAGTCTCATCGTAGTCAACCCCTTGAACTTGTCGATAACCCTTAGCGACAAGTCGAGCTTTATAGATGGTAACATTACCATCCGCGTCTGTCTTCTTCTTAAAGATCCATTTGTTTTCTATCGCTCGCCGATCATCGGGCAAGTCTGTCAAAGTCCACACTTTGTTTTCATACATGGATCCTATCTCGGATTGCATGGCTTCAAGCCATTTGTCGGAATCTGGGCCCGCCATTGCTCCTTCATAGTTCGAAGGTTCACCGTTGTCTAACAACATGATTTCCAAGACAGGGTTGTCGTACCACTCTGGCGCTGAACGTGTCCTTGTGGACCTACGAAGTTCAGTAGGAGCTTGATCCGAAGTACCTTGATCATCATCATCATTAACTTCCTCTCTAGTCGGTGCAGGCACCACAGGAACATCTTCCTGAGCTGCGCTACTTTCTGGTTCAAGAGGTAGTACTTCATCAAGTTCCACTTTCCTCCCACTTACTTCTTTCGAGAGAAACTCTTTCGCCAGAAAGGACCCGTTCTTGGCAACAAAGATCTTGCCTTCGGATCTGAGGTAGAAGGTATACCCAATGGTTTCCTTAGGGTATCCTATGAAGACGCATTTTTCCGACTTGGGTTCGAGCTTTTCAGGTTGAAGTTTCTTGACATAAGCATCGCATCCCAAACTTTTAGAAACGACGGCTTAGGTTTCTTCCCAAACCATAATTCATACGGTGTCATCTCAATGGATTTCGATGGAGCCCTATTTAAAGTGAATGCGGCAGTCTCTAAAGCATAGCCCCAAAATGAGAGCGGTAGATCGGTAAGAGACATCATAGATCACACCATATCCAATAGAGTGCGATTACGACGTTCAGACACACCATTTCGCTGAGGTGTTCCAGGCGGCGTGAGTTGTGAAACTATTCCACATTTCCTTAAGTGTGTGCCAAATTCGTGACTCAAATATTCCCCTCCATGATCTGATCGTAAGAACTTTATTTTTCTGTCACGTTGATTCTCAACCTCACTCTGAAATTCCTTGAACTTTTCAAAGGTCTCAGACTTGTGTTTCATTAGGTAGACATACCCATATCTACTCAAGTCATCAGTGAGAGTGAGAACATAATGATAGCCACCGCGAGCCTCAACACTCATTGGACCGCACACATCAGTATGTATAATTTCCAGTAAGTTGGTTGCTCGCTCCATTGTTCCGGAGGACGGAGTCTTGGTCATCTTACCCATGAGGCATGGTTCGCACGTGCCAAATGATTCATAATCAAGAGACTCCAAAAGTCCATCTGCATGGAGCTTCTTCATGCGTTTGACACCAATGTGACCAAGACGACAGTGCCACAAGTATGTGGGACTATCATTATCAACCTTACATCTTTTGGTATTCACACTATGAATATGTGTAACACTACGTTCGATATTCATTAAGAATAAACCATTAACCAGCGGGGCATGACCATAAAACATATCTCTCATATAAATAGAACAACCATTATTCTCGGATTTAAATGAGTAGCCATCTCGAATTAAACGAGATCCTGATACAATGTTCATGCTCAAAGCTGGCACTAAATAACAATTATTGAGGTTTAAAACTAACCCCGTAGGTAAATGTAGAGGTAGCGTGCCGACGGTGATCACATCGACCTTGGAACCATTCCCGACGCGCATCGTCACCTCGTCCTTTCCAGTCTCCGTTTATTCCGCAGCTCCTACTTTGAGTTACAAATATGAGCAACCACACCGGTATCAAATACCCAGGAGCTACTATGAGTGCTGGTAAGGTACACATCAATAACATGTATATCACATATACCTTTGGTGTTGCCGGCCTTCTTGTCCGCCAAGTACTTGGGGCAGTTCCGCTTCCAGTGGCCACTTCCCTTGCAATAAAAGCACTCAGTCTCAGGCTTGGGTCCATTCTTTGGCTTCTTCCCGGCAACTGGCTTACCGGGCGCGGCAACTCCCTTGCCGTCCTTCTTGAAGTTCTTCTTACCCTTGCCTTTCTTGAACTTAGTGGTTTTATTCACCATCAACACTTGATGTTCCTTTTTGATCTCCACCTCCGCTGATTTCAGCATTGAATATACCTCAGGAATGGTCTTTTCCATCCCCTGCATATTGAAGTTCATCACAAAGCTCTTGTAGCTCGGTGGAAGCGACTGAAGGATTCTGTCAATGACCGCGTCATCCGGGAGATTAACTCCCAGCTGAGTCAAGCGGTTGTGTAACCCAGACATTTTGAGTATGTGCTCACTGACAGAACTATTTTCCTCCATCTTACAACTGAAGAACTTGTCGGAGACTTCATATCTCTCGACCCGGGCATGAGCTTGGAAAACCATTTTCAGCTCTTCGAACATCTCATATGCTCCGTGTTGCTCAAAACGCTTTTGGAGCCCCGGTTCTAAGCTGTAAAGAATGCCGCACTGAACGAGGGAGTAATCATCAGCACGCTGCTGCCAAGCGTTCATAACGTCTTGCTTCTCTGGGATGGGTGCATCACCTAGCGGTGCTTCTAGGACATAATCTTTCTTGGCAGCAATGAGGATGATCCTCAGGTTCCGGACCCAGTCCGTATAGTTGCTGCCATCATCTTTCAGTTTGGTTTTCTCTAGGAACGCGTTGAAGTTGAGGGCAACATTAGCGTGGGCCATTTGATCTACAAGACATATTGTAAAGATTTTAGACTAAGTTCATGATAATTAAGTTCATCTAATCAAATTATTCAATGAACTCCCACTCAGATAGACATCCCTCTAGTCATCTAAGTGAAACATGATCCGAGTCAACTAGGCCGTGTCCGATCATCACGTGAGTCGGACTAGTCAACATCGGTGAACATCTTCATGTTGATCGTATCTTCTATACGACTCATGTTCGACCTTTCGATCTCTTGTGTTCCGAGGCCATGTCTGTACATGCTAGGCTCGTCAAGTCAACCTAAGTGTTTTGCATGTGTAAATCTGTCTTACACCCGTTGTATGTGAACGTTAGATTCTATCACACCCGATCATCACGTGGTGCTTCGAAACAACGGACTTTCGCAACGGCGCATAGTTAGGGGGAACACTTTCTTGAAATTATTATAAGGGATCATCTTACTTACTACCGTCGTACTAAGCAAATAAGAAGCAAAATATGATAAACATCACATGCAATCAAATAGTGACATGATATGGCAAGTATCATATTGCTCCTTTGATCTCCATCTTCGGGGCGCCATGATCATCTTCGTCACCGGCATCACACCATGATCTCCATCATCATGATCTTCATCATTGTGTCTTCATGAAGTTGTCACGCCAACGATTACTTCTACTTCTATGGCTAACGTGTTTAGCAATAAAGTAAAGTAATTTACATGGCGTTATTCAATGACACGCAGGTCATACAAAAATAAAGACAACTCCTATGGCTCCTGCCGGTTGTCATACTCATCGACATGCAAGTCGTGATTCCTATTACAAGAACATGATCAATCTCATACATCACATATATTTCATTCATCACATCCTTTTGGCCATATCACATCACAAGGCATATGCTGCAAAAACAAGTTAGACGTCCTCTAATTGTTGTTGCATGTTTTTACGTGGCTTCTATAGGTTTCTAGCAAGAACGTTTCTTACCTACGTAAAACCACAACATGATATGCCAATTTCTATTTACCCTTCATAAGGACCCTTTTCATCGAATCCGATCCGACTAAAGTGGGAGAGACAGACACCCGCTAGCCACCTTATGCAACTAGTGCATGTCAGTCGGTGGAACCTGTCTCACGTAAGCGTACGTGTAAGGTCGGTCCGGGCCGCTTCATCCCACGATGCCGCCGAATCAAGATAAGACTAGTAACGGCAAGAAAATTGACAATATCGACGCCCACAACTGCTTTGTGTTCTACTCGTGCATAGGAACTACGCATAGACCTAGCTCATGATGCCACTGTTGGGGATCATAGCAGAAATTTAAAATTTTCTACGTATCACCAAGATCAATCTATGGAGTCATCTAGAAACGAGAGAGAGGGGAGTGCATCTACATACCCTTGTAGATCGCGAGCGGAAGCGTTCAAGTGAACGGGGTTGATGGAGTCGTACTCGTCGTGATCCAAATCACCGATGACCGAGCGCCGAACGGACGGCACCTCCGCGTTCAACACACGTACGGTTGGGGAAGACGTCTCCTCCTTCTTGATCTAGCAAGGGGAGGGAGAGGTTGATGGAGATCCAGCAGCACAACAGCGTGGTGGTGGAAGCAGCGGGGATCTCGGCAGGGCTTCGCCAAGCTCAGCGAGAGGGAGAGGTGTCACGGGAGGGAGAAGGAGGCGCCAGGGGCTTGGGGTGCTGCTCCCATGCGCCTCCCCACTATATATAGGGGTGGAGGGGGCTGGTTTCATGCCCTCCAAGTCCATTGGGGCATTGGCAAAGGTGGGGGAAAGAAATCCCATCATTTCCCTTCCCCACCGATTGTTATCCCCCTTTTTTAGGGATCTTGATCTTATCCCTTCGGGATATGATCTTATTCCTTCTAAGGTGGGATCTTGGTGCGCCTTGACCAGGGGTGCGGGGGCCTTGCCCCCACTACCCACGTTCATGTGGGTCCCCCCATGCAGGTGGGCCCCACTTCAGAACCTTCTAGAACCTTCCCGGTACAATACCGAAAAATCCCGAACATTTTCCGGTGGCCAAAATAGGACTTCCCATATATAAATCTTTACCTCCGGACCATTCTGGAACTCCTCGTGACGTCCGGGATCTCATCCGGGACTCCGAACAACTTTCGGTTAACCGCATACTAATATCTCTACAACTCTAGCGTCACCGAACCTTAAGTGTGTAGACCCTACGGGTTCGGGAGACATGCAGACATGACCGAGACGACTCTCCGGTCAATAACCAACAGCGGGATCTGGATACCCATGTTGGCTCCCACATGTTCCACGGTGATCTCATCGGATGAACCACGATGTCGAGGATTCAATCAATCCCGTATACAATTCCGTTTGTCAAACGGTACGTTACTTGCCCGACATTCGATCGTCGGTATCCCAATACCTTGTTCAATCTCGTTACCGGCAAGTCACTTTACTCGTACCGTAATGCATGATCCCGTGACCAAACACTTGGTCACATTGAGCTCATTATGATGATCCATTACCGAGTGGGCCCTGAGATACCTCTCCGTCATACGGAGTGACAAATCCCAGTCTCGATTCGTGCCAACCCAACAGACACTTTCGGAGATACCCGTAGTGCACCTTTATAGCCACCCAGTTACGTTGTGACGTTTGGCACACCCAAAGCACTCCTATGGTATCCGGGAGTTGCACAATCTCATGGTCTAAGGAAATGATACTTGACATTTGGAAAAGCTCTAGCAAACGAACTACACGATCTTGTGCTATGCTTAGGATTGGGTCTTGTCCATCACATCATTCTCCTAATGATGTGATCCCGTTATCAATGAGATCCAATGTCCATAGTCAGGAAACCATGACTATGTGTTGATCAACGAGCTAGTCAACTAGAGGCTCACTAGGGACATGTTGTGGTCTATGTATTCACACATGTATTACAATTTCTGGATAACACAATTATAGCATGAACAATAGACAATTATCATGAACAAGGAAATATAATAATAACCATTTTATTATTGCCTCTAGGGCAAATTTCCAACAAATACAAGTGCTATCGCATTGATGACAAAGACACTTTATTCTTCGAGGACCGGATTGTGGTTCCTAAAGGTGATCTAAGGAAAGTCATTATGAACGAGGCGCACAATTCTCTTCTTTCCATTCATCCTGGAAGTACAAAGATGTACCATGACCTCAAGCAGCCGTATTGGTGGACTCGAATGAAGCGAGAAATTGCTCAATTCGTGAATGAATGTGATGTCTGTCGAAGGGTGAAAGCAGAACACCAATGACCAGCTGGTCTCCTCCAACCTCTTGCTATCCCAGAGTGGAAGTTTGATCATATCTAAATGGACTTCGTGACTGGATTTCCAAAGTCCAAGCGCGGAAATGATGCTATCTTCGTTGTCATCGACAAGCTTTCTAAAGTGGCTCATTTCCTTCCAATCAAAGAATCCATCACAGCAGCTCAGTTGGCAGAGCTATACACCTCCAGGATTGTCTCCTTGCACGGCATTCCACAATTGATTTCTTCAGATCGTGGAAGCATCTTCAACTCTAAGTTCTGGGACTCCTTCCAGAAGGCCATGGGCACCAACATTCGCTTCAACACAGCTTTCCATCCTCAAACTAGTGGCCAAGTCGAGCGAGTCAATCAAATTCTTGAAGATATGCTCAGGGCTTGTGTCATTTCCTTTGGCATGAAATGGGAAGATTGTCTTTCATATGCCGAATTCTCCTACAACAACAGCTTCCAAGCAAGTTCGGGCAAGGCCCCATTCGAGATTCTCTATGGCAGAAAGTGCCGTACTCCTCTCAATTGGTCAGAGACTGGTGAACGCCAACTTCTTGGCAATAAATTAATCACAGAGGCTGAAGAAATGTGTAAAGTCATCCGTGAAAATCTCAAAGCCGCGCAATCGCGCCAGAAGAGTTACTATCATAGTAAGCACCGTGATGTGGCTTTCGAGATCGCAGACCATGTCTACCTCCGCGTCTCTCCAATGAAGGGCACTCGTCGCTTCGGTATCAAAGGGAAGCTTGCCCCTAGATACGTGGGTCCTTTCAAGATCATTGGCAAAAGAGGCGACCTCGCCTATCAACTTGAGCTTCCTTCTAACTTCGCGAACGTGCACGATGTGTTCCACGTGTCACAGCTTCGCAAGTGCTTCAAGACGCCTGAGCGCACCATCAACTTCGAAGAGATTGACCTCCAAGAAGATCTGTCTTATCATGAGCACCCCGTTGCTATTCTTGAAGAAACTGAGCGCAAGACTCGCAACAAGTCAATCAAATTCCTGAAAGTGAAGTGGTCGCACCAGTCCGACCGAGAAGCCACCTGGGAACACGAGGACCACCTCCGTTCTGAATATCCGGAGTTCTTTCAGTCCTAGATCTCGGGACGAGATCCTCTCGTAGTGGTGGAGTGTTGTAACACCCCGGATGTAACTTTCCATATTTGTAACTCCAACTCTTGCCATTTTCGGCTATGTGTTATGATATTCCCTTCGTGGTCGGGTTTTGTCTTTCGTTTTGCATTTTGTTCATGTCATGCATCTCATATCATGTCATCATGTGCATTGCATTTGCATACGTGTTCGTCTCATGCATCCGAGCATTTTCCCCGTTGTCCGTTTTGCAATCTGGCACTCCCATCTCCTCCGGCGCACCCCTCTTGTTCTCTTTTCGTGAGTGGGTGTTGAACGTTCTCGGAATGGACCGAGTCTTGTCAAGTGGCCTTGGTATACCACCGGTAGACCACCGGTCAAGTTTCGTTCCATTTGGAGGTCGTTTGGTACTCCAACGGTTAACCGGGCAACCGCAAAGTCCTTTTGTGTGTTGCAGCAAAACCCCCCTCCAAACAGCCCAAAACCCCTCTAAGTCTCTTCCATGCTCTCGGTCGTTCGATCATGATCGTGTGGGCGAAAACCGCACTCCATTTGGAGTCTCCTAGCTCACTATGCCTATATATATATGCATCCCCCCTTCCGAAACATTCGCAGATCAAACCCGAAAAAAAATCTCCCCGCCGCCGCCGGACGCTCCCGCCGCCGCGCCCGCGCCAATCGCTGTGCGACACGTGTTGCCGCCGCCGCCCGTACGCCCGCGGCCCGGGGAGCCCGCATCC
>NC_057805.1:138918172-138942512 GCF_018294505.1 Triticum aestivum
CCTTGCCGCCACCCGAGGCCGCCGCCGCGCCTCCTCTGCCCGCGGTCGCCGACCCCGCCGCCGTCGTCCTCCGCCGCCGCCCGAGCTCTTCTTCCTCCTCTCCACGCCGGCGACGTCTCCCTCCTCTCCTCCGGTCGTCCGCAACTCCGGCGAGCATCGGGCTTGGTCTGATCAGGGAAAAAGCCACTGTTGACTTTTCTTTCCCTTCTCCCCGAATTTCTCCAAGTCCCGTAACTTTTACAATATATGCCCATGTTCATCGCATCATAACTCTGCATATAGCTCCGTTTCGTGCGTGTAATATACCGAAATTTTCGTCTCAAGATGTTCTTCATTTTGTTCCAGTGCACCACGTTCATTTCAGTCCATCTTGATGCCCAAATCTCTAGTGCAAGAGTGCTAGTTGCTGTTATCTGCTGGTACTTATCAGAACTTGAGGTTTTGTTATTTTTGTTGCATTGAATGTGTGCATCTTATGGGCATGAGATCTACAGGTGTTTTGTTGTATGCCATGCCATTTTTACATAGGTGTATGCCATGTATTTTTGTGATCGCTGTGGTGACTAGCACAAGCATGCAAACTAGGCTCCGTAATGTTTCTGATTTCAGGGACTTAGTGATTTTACCAAGTCTGTGACTGGTGTTATTTTGTTGCTATGTATCCATGTGGATACAGAGAGATCGATGCTCTTTTTGGAGATGTTCATTAAGGATGTTTTGTAGATATTGTTGCAGTTGATCCATTAATGCCCTTGTTTGCAATTATGGAGTGCCCTAGCATGACTCAATCTTGCTCTACTTTTGCTATAAAATATTTCTGACAGATTGTTAACATGATATTCAATTTTGCCAAGCTTGTTGTAGTTGATCATTTCATGCTATGTATTTGATCTTGCTGTAGGTATCCTTATTTTGTCATGCATTGTTTTGTGGTGAGTGCATCAAGCTCGCTAAGATACCTTCATAATGTCTGTTTCTGTCATGCTCTGTTTTCTGCCAAGTCTGAAACCTGTTAACGGAACTTGCTATGTTTACATGGTTGCCATCATATCTTCTGGTCCTTTTTGGCTTATGGTCATTAAGGGACTTTTGTCATATGCATTTAGTAGAATACTGCCATGCCTTGTTTTGCCATGTTAAGTTCCTGTAGCATGTTGATTTCGTGCTCTGAACATTGCTACCTGATGTTGTTTCAGGCATGTCCAATAATTTCTCTAAGTCTGTGAACCTGATATCTTTTGTACTTTTGCCATGCTTGTTTGAACCTGTTATGTTGTGAGCTAGCCATAGCTTAGTGTTCATCTTTTGTCAAGCATCTCCTGCAGATTACTGCCATATGCTTTGTTGCTATGTTGGGGTGCTGTAGCATTGTTACTTGTTGCATTCTAAGTGCTGTCATGCTGTTAATCGCAGATTCGTGTCATTCTTGTTTTGCTTGCCATTTGCAAACCGTGCATCCATTTCCGGTGATCTTTATATCGATTTCGACCGAAATAATCTCACCTTTCCAGTGGCATGCTTGGTTTGCCAAGTTACTGCCTTGTTCATCATTTCCCTTCCGGAGCACGCATATGCATCGCATATCATATCTCGCATATCATACATGTATTGCATCATGTTGCTTGTGCATTTCCCGTGATTGATTGTGGTTCCGTTGCTTGTGTTCTTGTTTTGGGTAGAGCCGGGAGACGAGTTCATGAACAAGGAACCTGTTGAGTACGCTTACGAGGATCAAGCTTTCGACAACTCTGAGAACCTTGCAGGCAAGATGACCATACCCTCGAAATCACTTCTATCTTTGCTTTGCTAGTTGTTCGTTCTATTACCATGCTGCGCTACCTACCACTTGCTATATCATGCCTCCCATATTGCCATGTCAGCCTCTAACCATCCTTTCCTAGAAAACCGTTTTTTGGCTAAGTTACCACTTTTGCTCAGCCCTTCTTATAGCGTTGCTAGTTGCAGGTGAAGTTGGAGTTGGTTCCATGTTGGAACATGGATATTTAGGGATATCACAATATCTCTGATTATATTAATGCATCTATATATTATGGTAAAGGGTGGAAGGCTCGGCCCTATGCCTGGTGTTTTGTTCCACTCTTGCCGCCCTAGTTTCCGTCATACCGGTATTATGTTCCTTGAGTTTGCGTTCCTTACGCGGTTGGGTGATTTATGGGACCCCCTTGACAGTTCGCCTTGAATAAAACTCCTCCAGCAAGGCCCAACCTCGGTTTTGCCATTTGCCACCTAAGCCTTTTCCCCCGGGTTTTTGCGAGCCCGAGGGTCATCTTTATTTAAACCCCCGGATCAGTGCTCCTTCGAGTGCTAGCCCAAACTGGGCGATGTCCGGCGCCCCCTGGGCAACCAGGGTCTATGCCAACCCAACGTCTTGCCCATCCGGTGTGCCCTGAGAACGAGATATGTGCAGCTCCTATCGGGATTTGTTGGCACATTCGGGTGGCTTTGCTGGTCTTGTTTTACCATTGTCGAAATGTCTTGTAAACCGGGATTCCGAGACTGATCGGGTCTTTCCGGGAGAAGGTTTATCCTTCGTTGACCGTGAGAGCTTATAATGGGCTAAGTTGGGACACCCCTGCAGGGTATTATCTTTCGAAAGCCGTGCCCGCGGTTATGAGGCAGATGGGAATTTTTTAATGTCCGGTTGTAGAGAACTTGTCACTTGACCCAATTAAAATACATCAACCGTGTGTGTAGCCGTGATGGTCTCTTCTCGGCGAAGTCCGGGAAGTGAACACGGTTTGAGTTATGCACGAACGTAAGTAGTCTCAGGATCACTTCTTGGTCATTACTAGTTGACGACCGTTCCGCTGCTTCTCTTGTCGCTCTCATTTGCGTATGTTAGCCACCAGATATGCTTAGTGCTTGCCGCAGCTCCACCATATTACTCCTTGTCTTCCGACAAGCTTAAATAGTCTTGATCTCGCGGGTGTGAGATTGCTGAGTCCTCGTGACTCACAGATTCTACCAAAACAGTTGCAGGTGTCGACGATGCCAGTGCAGATGATGCAATCGACCTCAAGTGGGAGTTCGACGAGGAACATGGTCATTAATATGTTTCTTTTCCTGATGATCAGTAGTGGAGCCCAGTTGGGACGATCGGGGATCTAGCATTTGGGGTTATCTTATTTTCATTTGGATTTGACCGTAGTCGGTCTATGTGTGGATTTTGTATGATTTATGAATTATATTTATGTATTGTGTGAAGTGGCGATTGTAAGCCAACTCTCATTATCCCATTCTTGTTCATTACATGGGATAGTGTGAAGATGACCCTTCTTGCGACAAAACCACAATGCGGTTATGCCTCTAAGTCGTGCCTCGACACGTGGGAGATATAGCCGCATCGTGGGCGTTACACTCTGTTTGTGTCGAACAAGTGCTTAAACCTGAAGAACAACTAGTCTCATTTAAGATTCCATTGCTATTGTGTATACTGCTTTGCTCTTGTATCACTGTATTTACTCATACAAACTTATTTTTAAATTGAAGGATCCAATCGAAACTCCAATGGCACAACGGGTATGTTTACGCATGTTTCTTTAACAGGTTTGCTCTTATAAATAGTTCTATTGATTTCAATTGCAATTGTGTATATAGTTGACTTCTCATATCATGCACATTACTAGCATCACAACCGAGCCAATAGTGTTGTTGTACATGTAGACCCGTGGTACCCATCTGAAATCTTGTTGTGCCGTGTAGTTTCCCACACTTTGTATTCTTTCAGTGCTGCTTTGTCTTGAACTGATATGATTTGAACCGTGTCTCTACTTTGATTTGGCAAGACAATGCAGTGACCATAGTGTTGGGGAACGTAGTAATCTCAAAAAATTTCTTACGCACACACATGATCATGGTGATCCATAGCAACGAGAGGGGAGAGTGTGTCCACGTACCCTCGTAGACCGAAAGCGGAAGCCTTAGGACAACGCGGTTGATGTAGTCGTACGTCTTCACGATCCGACCAATCCAAGTACCGAACGTACGGCACCTCCGAGTTCAGCACATGTTCAGCTCGATGACGTCCCGCGAACTCTGATCCATCAGAGCTTCACGGGAGAGTTCCGTCAGCACGACGGCGTGATGATGGTGATGATATTGTTACCGACGCAGGGCTTCGCCTAAGCACCGCTACGATATGACCAAGGTGGAATATGGTGGAGGGGGGCACCGCACACGGCTGGGAGAGATCAACAGATCAACTTGTGTCTTTGGGGTGCCCACCTGCCCCCATATATAAGGAGCAAGGGAGGAGGAGGCCGGCCCTAGGAGGGGCGCGCCAAGGGAGTAGGATTCCTACTCCTAGTAGGAGTAGGTTTCCTCCTTTCCTAGTCCAACTAGGAGAAGGGGGGAAAGGAGGGGAGGGGAGAAGGAAGGGAGAGGGGGGCCGCGCCCCAAACCCCTTGTCCAATTCGGACTAGGCTTGGGAGGGGCGCGCGCCATCTCCTGGCTGCTGCCTCTCCTTCCCACTAAGGCCCATTAAGGCCCAATACTTCTTCCCCGTATTCCCGTAACTCCCCGGCACTTCAAAAATACCCGAATCACTCGAAACCTTTCCGATGTCCAAATATAGTCGTCCAATATATCGATCTTTATGTCTTGACCATTTCGAGACTCCTCGTCATGTCCCCGATCTCATCCGGGACTCCGAACTACCTTCGGTACATCAAAACACATAAACTCATTATACAAATCGTCACCGAACGTTAAGCGTGCGGACCCTATGGGTTCGAGAACTATGTAGACATGACCGAGACACGTCTCCGGTCAATAACCAATAGCAGAACCTGGATGCTCATATTGGCTCCTACATATTCTACGAAGATCTTTATCGGTCAAACCGCATAACAACATACGTTGTTCCCTTTTGTCAACGGTATGTTATTTGCCCGAGATTCGATCGTCGGTATCTCAATACCTAGTTCAATCTCGTTACCAGCAAGTCTCTTTACTCGTTACGTAATACATCATCCCACAACTAACTCATTAGTTGCATTGCTTGCAAGGCTTATAGTGATGTGCATTACCGAGAGGGCCCGGAGATACCTCTCCGACAAATGGAGTGACAAATCCTAATCTCGAAATACGCCAACTCAACAAGTACCTTCGGAGACACCTGTAGAGCAGCTTTATAATCACCCAGTTACGTTGTGACGTTTGGTAGCACACAAAGTGTTCCTCCGGTAAACGGTAGTTGCATAATCTCATAGTCATAGGAACATGTATAAGTCATGAAGAAAGAAATAGCAACATACTAAATGATCAAGTGCTAAGCTAACGGAATGGGTCAAGTCAATCACATCATTCTCCTAATGATGTAATCCCGTTAATCAAATGACAACTCATGTCTATGGCTAGGAAACTTAACCATCTTTGATTCAATGAGCTAGTCAAGTAGAGGCATACTAGTGACACTGTTTTTGTCTATGTATTCACACATGTATCAAGTTTCCGGTTAATACAATTCTAGCATGAATAATAAACATTTATCATGAAATAAGGAAATAAATAATAACTTTATTATTGCCTCTAGGGCATATTTCCTTCAGTCTCCCACTTGCACTAGAGTCAATAATCTAGTTCACATCGCCATGTGATTTAACACCAATAGTTCACATCACCATGTGATTAACACACATAGTTCACATCGTCATGTGACCAACACCCAAAGGGTTTACTAGAGTCAATAATCTAGTTCACATCGCTATGTGATTAACACCCAAAGATTACTAAGGTGTGATCATGTTTTGCTTGTGAGAGAAGTTTAGTCAACGGGTCTGCCACATTCAGATCCGTATGTATTTTGCAAATTTCTATGTCAACAATGCTCTGCACGAAGCCACTCTAGCTAATTGCTCCCACTTTCAATATGTATCCAGATTAAGACTTAGAGTCATCTGGATCAGTGTCAAAACTTGCATCGACGTAACCCTTTATGACGAACCTTTTGTCACCTCCATAATCGAGAAACATATCCTTATTCCACTAAGGATAATTTTGACCACTGTCCAGTGATCTACTCCTAGGTCACTATTGTACTCCCTTGCTAAACTCAGTGTAGGGTATACAATAGATCTGGTACACAGTATGGCATACTTTATAGAACCTATGGCCGAGGCATAGGGAATGACTTTCATTCTCTTTCTATCTTCTGCAGTGGTCGGGCTTCGAGTCTTACTCAATTTCACACCTTGTAACACAGGCAAGAACTCTTTCTTTGACTGTTCCATTTTGAACTACTTCAAAATCTTGTCAATGTATGTACTCATTGAAAAAACTTATCAAGCGTCTTATTCTATCTCTATAGATCTTGATGCTCAATATGTAAGCAGCTTCACCGAGGTCTTTATTTGAAAAACTCCTTTCAAATACTCCTTTATGCTTTCCAGAAAATTCTACATTATTTCCGATCAACAATATGTCATTCACATATGTTTATCAGAAATGCTGTAGTGCTCCCACTCACTTTCTTGTAAATACAGGCTTCACCACAAGTTTGTATAAAACTATATGCTTTGATCAACTCATCAAAGCGTATATTCCAACTCCGAGATGCTTGCACCAGTCCATAGATGGATCGCTGGAGCTTGCACATTTTGTTAGCATCTTTAGGATCGACAAAACCTTCTGGTTGCATCATATACAACTCTTCTTTAAGAAATCCATTAAGGAATGTAGTTTTGACATCCATTTGCCAGATTTCATAAGATGTGGCAATTTGCTAACATGATTCAGACAGAGTTAAGCATCGCCACGAGTGAGAAAATCTCATCGTAGTCAACACCTTGAACTTTGTCAAAACCTTTTTTGACAAGTCTAGCTTTGTAGATAGTAACACTACTATCAGCGTCCGTCTTCCTCTTGATGATCCATTTATTTTCTATGGCTTGCCGATCATCGGGCAAGTCCACCAAAGTCCATACTTTGTTCTCATACATGGATCATATCTTGGATTTCATGGCCTCTAGCCATTTCGCGGAATCTGGGCTCATCATCGCTTCCTCATAGTTCGTAGGTTTATCATGGTCTAGTAGCATGACTTCCAGTACAGGATTACCGTACCACTCTGGTGCGGATCGTGTTCTGGTTGATCTACGAAGTTCAGTAGTAACTTGATCCGAAGTTTCATGATCATCATCATTAACTTCCTCTCTAGTTGGTGTAGACATCACTAGAACTGATTTCTGTGATGAACTACTTTCCAATTCGGGAGAAGGTACAATTACCTTATCAAGTTCTTCCTTCCTCTCACTCACTTCATTCGAAAGAAACTCCTTCTCTAGAAAGGATCCATTCTTAGCAACAAATGTCTTGCCTTTGGATCTGTGATAGAAGGTGTACCCAATAGTTTCCTTTGGGTATCCTATGAAGATACATTCTCCGATTTGGGTTCGAGCTTATCAGGTTGAAGCTTTTCACATAAGCATCGCAGCCCCAAACTTTAAGAAACGACAACTTAGGTTTCTTGCTAAACCGTAGTTCATACGGTGTCGTCTCAACGGATTTAGATGGTGCCCTTTTTAACGTGAATGCAGTTGTCTCTAATGTATAACCCCAAAACGATAGTGGTAAATCGGTAAGAGACATCATAAATTGCACCATATCTAATAAAGTACGGTTACGATGTTCAGACACACCATTACTGTGGTGTTCCAGGCGGCATGATTTTGTGAAACTATTCCACATTGTTTTAATTGGAGACCAAACTCGTAACTCAATATTCATCTCCACGATCAGATCGTAGAAACTTTAATTTCTTGTTATGATGATTTTACACTTCACTCTGAAATTCTTTGAACTTTTCAAATGTTTCAGACTTATGTTTCATTTAGTAGATATACCCATATCTGCTCAAATCATTTGTGAAGGTCAGAAAATAACGATCCCCGCCGCGAGCCTCAACACTCATCGGACTGCATACATTAGTATGTATTATTTCCAACAAGTCTGTTGCTCGCTCCATTATTCCGGAAAACGGAGTCTTAGTCATCTTGTCCCATGAGGCATGGTTCGCAAGCATCAACTGATTCATAATCAAGTGATTCCAAAAGTCCATCAGCATGGATTTTCTTCATGCGCTTTACACCAATATGACCTAAACGGCAGTGCCACAAATAAGTTGCACTATCATTATTAACTTTGCATATTTTGGCTTTAATATTATGAATATGTGTATTACTATGATTGAGATCCAACAAACCATTTTCATTGGGTGTATAACCATAGAAGGTTTTATTCATGTAAACAGAATGACAATTATTCTCTAAGTTAAATGAATAACCGTATTGCAATAAACATGATCAAATCATATTCTTGCTCAACGCAAACACCAAATAACAATTATTTAGGTTCAGCACTAATCCTGAAAGTATAGGGAGTGTGTGATGATGATCATATCAATCTTGGAACTACTTCCAACACACATCGTCTCCTCGCCCTTAACTAGTTTCTGTTTATTCTGCAACTCCCATTTCGAGTTACTACTCTTAGCAACTGAACCAGTATCAAATGCCGAGGGGTTGCTATAAACACTAGTAAAGTACACATCAATAACATGTATATCCAATATACCTTTGTTCACTTTGCCATCCTTCTTATCCGCCAAATACTTGGGGCAGTTCTGCTTCCAGTGACCAGTCCCTTTGAAGTAGAAGCACTTAGTCTCAGGCTTAGGACCAGACTTGGGCTTCTTCACTTGAGCAGCAACTTGCTTGTCGTTCTTCTTGAAGTTCCCCTTCTTCCCTTTGCTCTTTTCATGAAACTAGTGGTCTTGTCAACCATCAACACTTGATGTTTTTCTTGATTTCTACCTTCGTTGATTTCAGCATCACGAAGAGGTTGGGAATCGTTTCCGTTATCCCTTGCATAGTATAGTTCATCACGAAGTTCTACTAACTTGGTGATGGTGACTAGAGAATTCTGTCAATCACTATCTTATCTGGAAGATTAACTCCCACTTGATTCAAGCGATTGTAGTACCCAGACAATCTGAGCACATGCTCACTGCTTGAGCTATTCTCCTCCATCTTTTAGCTATAGAACTTGTTGGAGACTTCATATCTCTCAACTCGGGTATTTGCTTGAAATATTAACTTCAACTCCTGGAACATCTCATATGGTCCATGACGTTCAAAACGTCTTTGAAGTCCCGATTCTAAGCCGTTAAGCATGGTGCACTAAACTATCAAGTAGTCATCATATTGAGCTAGACAAACATTCATAACGTCTGCATCTGCTCCTGCAATAGGTCTATCACCTAGCGGTGCATCAAGGACATAATTCTTCTGTGCAGCAATGAGGATAAACCTCAGATCACGGATCCAATCCGCATCATTGCTACTAACATCTTTCAACTTAGTTTTCTCTAGGAACACATATAAAACATAGGGAAGCAACAACACGAGCTATTGATCCACAACATTATTTGCAAGATACTATCAAGACTAAGTTCATGATAAATTAAAGTTCAATTAATCATATTACTTAAGAACTCCCACTTAGATTGACATCCCTCTTGTCATCTAAATGATCACGTGATCCAAATCAACTAATCCATGTCCGATCATCACGTGAGATGGAGTAGTTTTCAATGGTGAACATCACTATGTTGATCATATCTACTATATGATTCACGCTCGACCTTTCGGTCTCCAGTGTTCCGAGGCCATATCTGCATATGCTAGGCTCGTCAAGTTTAACCCGAGTATTTTGCGTGTGCAAAAATGGCTTGCACCCATTGTAGATGAACGTAGAGCTTAAAATACCCGATCATCACATGGTGTCTCGGCACGACGAACTTTGGCAACGGTGCATACTCAGGGAGAACACTTTTACCTTGAAATTTAGTGAGAGATCATCTTATAAAGCTACCGTCGAACTAAGCAAAATAAGATGTATACAAGATAAACATCACATGCAATCAAAATATGTGACATGATATGGCCATCATCATCTTGTGCTTTTGATCTCCATCTCCAAAGTACTGTTATGATCTCCATTGTTACCGGCATGACACTATGATCTCCATCATCTTGATCTTTTATCAACGTGTCGTCACATGGTCGTCTCACCACTTATTGCTTTTGCAACTATTGCTATCGCATGGCGATAAAGTAAATCAATTACATGGCACTTGCATCTTATGCAATAAAGAGACAACCATAAGGCTCCTGCCAGTTGCCGATAACTTTAACAAAACATGATCATCTCATACAACAATTTATATCTCATCACGTCTTGACCATATCACATCACAACATGCCCTGCAAAAACAAGTTAGACGTCTTCTGCTTTGTTGTTGCAAGTTTTACGTGGCTGCTACGGGCTGAGCAAGAACCGTTCTTACCTACGCATCAAAACCACAATGATATTTCGTCAAGTTAGTGCTATTTAACCTTCCCAAGGACCGGGCGTAGTCACACTCGGTTCAACTAAAGTTGGAGAAACTAACACCCGCCAGCCACCTATGTGCAAAGCACGTCGGTAGAACCAGTCTCGCGTAAGCGTACGTGTAATGTCGGTCCAGGCCGCTTCATCCAACAATACCACCGAATCAAAGTATGACATGCTGGTAAGCAGTATGACTTGAATCGCCCACAACTCACTTGTGTTCTACTCGTGCATATAACATCTACGCATAAAACCAGGCTTGGATACCACTGTTGGGCAACGTAGTAATTTCAAAAAAATTCCTACGCACACACAGGATCATGGTGATGCATAGCAACGAGAGGGGAGAGTGTGTCCACGTACCCTCGTAGACCAAAAGCGGAAGCGTTAGCACAACGCGGTTGATGTAGTTGTACGTCTTCACGATCCGACCGATCCAAGTACCGAACGTACGGCACCTCCGAGTTCAGCACACACGTTCAGCTCGATGACGTCCCGCGAACTCCGATCCAGCAGAGCTTCACAGGAGAGTTCCGTCAGCACGATGGCGTGATGACGGTGATGATGTTGCTACCGACGCAGGGCTTCGCCTAAGCACCGCTACGATATGACCGAGGTGGAATATGGTGGAGGGGGGCACCGCACACAGCTGGGAGAGATCAACAGAGCAACTTGTGTCTTTGGGGTGCCCCTGCTCCCGTATATAAAGGAGCAAGGGAGGAGGAGGCCGGCCCTACAAGGGGCACTCCAAGGGAGTAGGATTCCTACTCCTAGTAGGAGTAGGTTTCCCCCTTTCCTAGTCCAACTAGGAGAAGGGGGGAAAAAGGAGGGGAGGGGAGAAGGAAGGAAGAGGGGGGCCATGCCCCAAATCCCTTGTCCAATTAGGACTGGGCTTGGGAGGGGCGCGCGCCACCTCCTGGCTGCTGCCTCTCCTTCCCACTAAGGCCCATTAAGGCCCAATACTTCTTCCCTGTATTCCCGTAACTCCCCGGTACTCCGAAAAATACCCGAATCACTCGGAACCTTTCCGATGTACGAATATAGTCGTCCAATATATCGATCTTTACATCTCGACCATTTCGAGACTCCTCGTCATATCCCTGATCTCATCCGGGACTCCGAACTACCTTCGGTACATCAAAACACATAAACTCATAATACAAATCATCACCGAACGTTAAGCGTGCGGACCCTACGGGTTCGAGTACTATGTAGACATGACCGGGACACGTCTCCAGTCGATAACCAATAGCGGAACCTGGATACTCATATTGGCTCCTACATATTCTACGAAGATCTTTATCGGTCAAACCGCATAACTACATACGTTGTTTCCTTTGTCATCGGTATGTTACTTGCTCGAGATTCGATCGTCGGTATCTCAATACCTAGTTCAATCTCGTTACCGGCAAGTCTCTTTACTCGTTACGTAATACATCATCCCGCAACTAACTCATTAGTTGCATTGCTTGCAAGGCTTATAGTGATGTGCATTACCGAGAGGGCCCAGAGATACCTCTCCGACAATCGGAGTGGCAAATCCTAATCTCGAAATACACCAACTCAACAAGTACGTTCGGAGACACCTGTAGAGCACCTTTATAATCACCCAGTTACGTTGTGACGTTTGGTAGCACACAAAGTGTTCCTCCGGTAAACGGGAGTTGCATAATCTCATAGTCATTGGAACATGTATAAGTCATGAAGAAAGCAATAACAACATACTAAACGATCAAGTGCTAAGCTAACGGAATGGGTCAAGTCAATCACATCATTCTCCTAATGATGTGATCCCGTTAATCAAATGACAACTCATGTCTATGGCTAGGAAACTTAACCATCTTTGATTCAACGAGCTAGTCAAGTAGAGGCATACTAGTAACACTCTTTTTGTCTATGTATTCACACATGTATCAAGTTTCCGGTTAATACAATTCTAGCATGAATAATAAACATTTATCATGAAATAAGGAAATAAATAATAACTTTATTATTGCCTCTAGGGCATATTTCCTTCACATAGGACATATATATATATATATGTTTGTTTGATGCTTTTATTATGTACTACTTGGCAATATAAGACTTGGTAGTTTAATCATGTCCACCTTACTAATGAACTGGTTCACCGAAATGAGTTTCATATACTAGTACATGCTAAACCTGTTATGTGTCTACTTGTTTCTTCTTTTAGAATGCTGAAAGAATATTGGGGAAGAGTGCCTTATTAAGCAATGGTAAAGGAAGTAATGCAGATAAGGTTCAGGATAGTGAGACATCCTTGTTGGTCTCCAAGAATGCTGATAAAACAGCTAAGTAAAACTATCATGAAGACAGTGAGACAACCCCAAAGTCCTGTCTTGGTGTAGTGTTCGAGTTACTGGCCACAACCGTTGGCACAAGCTATTCGAACTCACTGTCTGAATCCGTTCGGTTTCCCGAGTCTCAACTACAAGCTGAGAGACATCGATCAGTTGTGCTACGACAAGAAGCCGAAGGGCTGCGGAAGGCCCTGGAGAATTCAGATGCATACTTTCTGGTGCAACAGCAAGCGTTGGAGGATTTTAGCGCCAAACAGGAGAAAGCTAATAAGCTTGCTAAGCTTATTGCCAGCATGGTGGAAACCCAAGATAACGTTTCTTGAGCTCTTCTGGAGTTGTTTCAGTTAGGACTTGTTTTGCTGCCACATTTATTTGCACTGGTGGCCAATTTAGACGGTCAGTGTATGTAATATGCTGCTTCGTTCCCTATATTTGCAATGATGGCGAACTTTGATGCCCTGTGGATGTAATATGTGTAATAGCCGTAATAGCCTAGCGTTAGTTGCTTGCTTATTTATTTCCTTATTGTCTTCTTTAGTTGTTTGCTTGTAGTAACTGCAGTTCTTTTTCCGCGTTTTTCTAGTGGCCACAATAACCTATTTTTGTAACTAGGCCACAATAACCATGGCAACACACGGACCATTGTAACCATGGTCCTGCTACCTGCTGTAGTGACCACGGGCCTCCTACGGGCCGTAGGATCCATGGTCCTTCTACGGGTCGTAGGATCCTTGGGCCTTCTACGGGTCGTAGGATCCATGGGCCTTCTACGGGTCGTAGGATCCATGGGCCATCATTTTGCCAAACATGGGCCGTACTATTTGTGGACCAATAACGGTCCGCAAAGTCGGCCGTAAACGGGCTAGAGTGGAAATCTTCTGTTTATGACCCGACCATAACGAGCCGTTAATATGCTGTATTTGATGAGGCTATGAAAAAAGCCCAACAGGTTAACGGGCCGACTGTAACCATGGGCTGAATTTGGCCCACAAGCGGAACAGGCCAATAACGGACCGTAAGTAACCAAATTCTGGAAATGAGCCCAAGAATAAATGGGCCCTTAGAAGGCCGAAAGTTAACACGGGCTGGAAACGGCCGATGGAATAATGGGTCGTTAAGGGTATAAAGTGATACACTGTTCATTATGGGCTAGATTCACCTCGGGCCTTAATGGGCCTAGAGTTACAAAGGCCTCTCATGGGCCAAAACACGTCATGGGCCATACATGGGCCGGAAGTTACAACGGGCTAGAATCATATTGGATGGCCCAGATGATGCTATTGGGCCTAATTCCGATAGGCCGTAACAGGCTTTGAGTTAGCGGGCTGTAAATGGGCTATATGCGAACATGTCTTTAACAGGATTTCCATGGGCCGGCCCGCTACCTTTTGACCAACTCAAACGGGCCAGCCTTTTCCCTGGAATGGGCCTCAGTTGGGCCGTGCCACATGTCGATGTATCATAGGTGCCTCCGGTCCAATGAGTGGATGACATCTGTACCAACGGTGAGCCGACACGTGGTTCCTCTGGCCATTGAGAATTTCACACGTGGAAAATCCCCCATTGGTACGGGCTGTTAACGGGTTATCGGATCCAAACCAGAACCCGATAGCTTAACGGCGACCCGTTACGGTGGATGCCACGTGTCGGTTACCCTTGACGAAAGCACTTCCATGCGCGCCATTTATCGTCATGGAAGTGGACATATTCGTGATGATAATTTTGGTAATGTCAAGGAACACTTCTACTACAACACATGTATGACTATCTTGATTCTGTCATAAAATCGTCATGGATGTACATGCATGACAAAAAACGTGACCTACAGTGACAAACATGTATCATCACGAAAGTGTATTTTTTGTAGTGCCTTCCGATGACCCGATAAGTACCCGGTACCCCCCGAAACACTTCTGGTGTCCGAATACTATCGTCCTATATATATAAATCTTTACCTCTCGACCATTTAGAGACTCCTCGTCGTGTCCGTGATCTCATCCGGGACTCCGAACAACATTCGCCCACCAAATCACATAACTCATATAATACGACATCATCATCGAACGTTAAGCGTGCGGACCCTACGGGTTCGAGAACTATGTAGACATGACCGAGACACCTCTTCGGTCAATAACCAATAGCGGAACCTGGATGCCCATATTGGCTCCTACATATTCTACGAAGATATTTATCAGTCGAACCATTATGACAACATATGTAGTTCCCTTTGTCCATCGGTATGTTACTTGCCCAAGATTCGATCGTCGGTATCTTCATACCTAGTTCAATCTCATTACCGGCAAGTATCTTTACTCATTCCGTAATACATCACCTCGTGACTAACTCCTTAGTCGTTTGCTTGCAAGCTTATGATGTGTATTACCGAGAGGGCCCAGACATACCTCTCCGATACTCAGACTGACAAATCCTAATCTCGATCTATGCCAACTCAACGAACACCTTCGGAGATACCTATAGAGCATCTTTCTAATCACCCAGTTACGTTGTGACATTTGATAGCACATAAGGCATTCCTCTGGTATCCGGGAGTTGCATAATCTCATAGTCGAAGGAGTATGTATTTGACATGAAGAAAGTAATAGCAATAAAAGTGAACGATCATAATGCTAAGCTAACGGATGGGTCTTGTCCATCACATCATTCTCCTAATGATGTGATCCCGTTATCAAATGACAACTCATGTCCATGGTTAGGAAACCTTAACCATCTTTAATCAACGAGCTAGTCAAGTAGAGGCTCACTAGGGACACAGTGTTTGTTTATGTATTCACACATGTATTTAGGGTTCCGATCAATACAATTCTAGCATGAATAAGAAACCTTTATCATGAATAAGGAAATATAAAATAACAACTTTATTATTGCCTCTAGGGCATATTTCCTTCAGTCTCCCACTTGCACTTGAGTCAATAATCTACATTACATTGTAATAAATCTAGCACCCATGGATTCTTGGTGCTGATCATGTTTTGCTCGCGGAAGAGGCTTAGTCAATGGGTGTGCTACATTCAGATCCGTATGTATTTTGCAAATCTCTATGTCTCCCTCCTTGACTTGTTCACGGATGGAGTTGAAGCGTCTCTTGATGTGTTTGGTTCTCTTGTAAAATCTGGATTCCTTTGCAAGGAAATCGCTCCAGTATGGTCACAAAAGATTTTCATTGGACCCGATGCAGTAGGTATTACACCTAGATCGAATATGAACTCCTTCACCCAGACTCCTTCATTTGTTGCTTCCGAAGCAGCTATGTACTCCGCTTCACACGTAGATCCCGCCACGACGCTCTGCTTGGAACTGCACCAATTGACAGCTCCACCATTCAATATAAATACGTATCCGGTTTGTGACTTAGACTCATCTGGATCAGTGTCAAAGCAAGCATCGACGTAACCATTTACGACGTGCTCTTTGTCACCTTCACAAACGAGAAACATATCCTTGGTCCTTTTCACGTACTTCAGGATGTTCTTGACCGCTGTCCAGTGATCCACTCCTAAATTACTTTGGTACCTCCCTGGCAGACTTATGGCAAGGCACACATCAGGTCTGGTACACTGCATAGCATACATGATAGAACCTATGGCTGAGGCATAGGGAATGACTTTCATTTTCTCTCTATCTTCTACAGTGGTCGGGCTTTGAGTCTGACTCAACTTCACACCTTGCAACACAGGCAAGAACCCTTTCTTTGACTGATCCATTTTGAACTTCTTCAAAACTTTGTCAAGGCATGTGCTTTGTGAAAATCCTATTAAGTGTCTTCATCTATCTCTATAGATATTGATGCCCAATATATAAGTAGCTTCACCGAGGTCTTTCATTGAAAAAATCTTATTCAAGTATCCTTTTATGCTATCCAGAAATTCTACATCATTTCCAATCAACAATATGTCATCCACAGAGCTCCCACTCACTTGTAAATACAGGCTTCACCGAAAGTTAGTATAAAACCATATTCTTTGATCACCTCATCAAAGTGTATATTCCAACTCCGAGACGCTTGCACCAGTCCATAGATGGATCGCTGGAGCTTGCACACTTTGTGAGCACCTTTAGGATCGACAAAACCTTCTGGTTACATCATATACAACTCTTCTTTGAGAAATCCATTAAGGAAGGCAGTTTTGATGTCCATTTGCCAGATTTCATAATTATAAAATGCGGCAATTGCTAACATGATTCAGACAGACTTAAGCATCGCTATGGGTGAGAAAGTCTCATCATAGTCAACTCCTTGAACTTGTCGAAAACCTTTCGCAACAAGTCGAGCTTTGTAGATAGTAACATTACCATCAGCGTTAGTCTTCTTCTTGAAGATCCATTTATTTTCTATGGCTTGCAGATCACCGGGCAAGTGCACCAAAGTCCATACTTTGTTCTCATACATGGATCCTATCTCAGATTTCATGGCCTCAAGCCATTTATCGGAATCTGGGCTCATCATAGCTTCTTCATAGTTCATATGTTCGCCATGGTCTAATAACATGACTTCCAGGACAGGATTACCGTACCACTCTGGTGCGGAACATGCTCTGTTCGACCTACGAGGTCTAGTAGTAAATTAATCCAAGGTTTCATGATCATCAACATTAGCTTTCTCTCTAGTTGGTGTAGGCATCATAGGAAATGATTTCTCTGATGTGCTACTTTCCAATTTGAGAGAAGGTACAATTACCTCATAAAGTTCTACTTTCCTCCCACTCACTTATTATGAGAGAAACTCCTTCTCTAGAAAGGATCCATTCTTAGCAACAAAGATCTTGCCTTCGGATTTATGGTAGAAGGTGTACCCAATAGTTTCTCTAGGGTATCCTATGAAGACGCACTTTTCTGAGTTGGGTTCGAGCTTATCAAGCGGAAGCCTTTTGACATAAGTGTCGCAACCCCAAACTTTAAGAAAGGACAACTTAGGTTTCTTGCCAAACCACAGTTCATAAGGTGTCATCTCAACGGATTTAGAAGGTGCCCTATTTAACGTGAATGTGGTTGTCTCTAATGCGTAACCCCAAAACGATAGTGATAAATCAGTAAGAGACATCATAGATCGCACCATATCTAATAAAGTACGGTTACGACGTTCGGACACACCATTACGATGTGGTGTTCCAGGTGGCATGAGTTGTGAAACTATTCCATATTGTTTTAAATGAAGGCCAAACTCGTAACTCAAATATTCACCACCACGATCAGATCGTAGAAACTTTATTGTCTTATTACAATGATTCTCCAGTTCACTCTGAAATTCTTTGAACTTTTCAAATGTTTCAGACTTGTGTTTCATTAAGTAGATATACCCATATCTGCCCAAATCATCTGTGAAGGTTAGAAAATAACGATACCTGTCGCGTGCCTCAACACTCATTGGATCGCATACATCGGTATGTACTATTTCCAATAAGTCATTGGCTCACTCCATTGATCCGGCGAACGAATTTTAGTCATCTTGCCCATGAGGCATGGTTCGCAAGTATCAAATGATTCATAATCAAGTGATTCCAAAAGCCCATCTGCATGGAGTTTCTTCATGCGCTTTACACCAATATGACCTAAACGGCAGTGCCACAAATATGTTGCACTATCATTATCAACTTTGCATCTTTTGGCATCAATATTATGAATATGTGTATCACTACAATTGAGATAAAACAAAAATAGACCACTCTTCAAGGGTGCATGACCATAAAAGATATTACTCATATAAATAGAACAACCATTATTCTCTAATTTAAATGAATAACCGTCTTGCACTAAACAAGATCCAGATATAATGTTCATGCTCAACGTTGGCACCAAATAACGATTATTTAGGTCTAAAACTAATACCGAAGGTAGATGTAGAGGTAGCGTGCCGACGGCGATCACATCGACCTTGGAACCATTCCCTAAGCGCATGGTCATCTCGTCCTTAGCCAATCTTCGTTTAATCCGTAGCTCCTGTTTCGAGTTACAAATATGAGCAACCGAACCAGTATCAAATACCCAGGCGCTACTACGAGCATTAGTAAGGTACACATCAATAACATGTATATCAAATATACCTTTGTTCACTTTGCCATCCTTCTTATCCGCCAAATACTTGGGGCAGTTCCGCTTCCAGTGACCAGTACCTTTGCAGTATGAGCACTCAGTTTCAGGCTTGGGTCCAGCTTTGGGCTTCTTGCCGGGAGTGGCAACTTGCTTGCCATTTTCTTGAAGTTCCCCTTCTTTCCCTCGCCCTTTTTCTTGAAACTAGTGGTCTTGTTAACCATCGACACTTGATGCTCCTTCTTGATTTCTACCTCTGCAGCTTTGCGAAGAGCTCGGGAATTGTCTTGTCCATCCCTTGCATATTATAGTTCATCACGAAGCCTTCATCTGGAAGATTAACTCCCAGCTGAGTCAAGTGATTATGATACCCAGACATTTTGAGTATGTGTTCACTGACAAAACTATTCTCTTCCATCTTGCAGCTATAGAACTTGTTGGAGACTTCATATCTCTCAACCTGGGCATTTGCTTGAAATATTAACTTCAACTCCTGGAACATCTCATATGGTCCATGACGTTCAAAACGTCTTTGAAGTCCCGATTCTAAGCCGTAAAGCATGGCACACTG
This sequence comes from Triticum aestivum, assembly GCF_018294505.1. Classification (NCBI taxonomy): domain Eukaryota; kingdom Viridiplantae; phylum Streptophyta; class Magnoliopsida; order Poales; family Poaceae; genus Triticum; species Triticum aestivum. The sequence continues at coordinate 138,937,520 of NC_057805.1, forward strand.
AACTATCGAGTAGTCATCAGATCGAGCTTGCCAGATGTTCAAAACATCAGCATCTGCTCCTGTAGCAGGCCTTTCACCTAGCGATGCATCAAGGACATAATTCTTCTGTGCAGCAATGAGGATAATCCTCAAGTTACGGACCCAGTCCGTGTAGTTGCTACCATAATCTTTCAACTTAGCTATCTCTAGGAATGCATTTAAATTCAGGGGAACGGTAGCACGAGCCATTGATCTACAACATATATATGCAAATACTATCAGGACTAAGTTCATGATAAATTAAGTTCAATTAATCAAATACTTGAGAACTCCCAGTTAAATAGACATCCCTCAAGTCATCTAAGTGATACGTGATCCAAATCAACTAACCCATGTCCGATCATCACGTGAGATGGAATAGTCATCAATGGTGAACATCTCTATGTTGATCATATCTACTATATGATTCACGTTCGACCCTTCAGTCTCCAGTGTTCCGAGGCCATGTCTGTACATGCTAGGCTCGTCAAGTTTAACCCAAGTATTCCACATGTGCAAAACGGTCTTGCACCCGTTGTATGTGAACGTTGAGTCTATCACACCCGATCATCACGTGGTGTCTCGACATGACGAACTATAGCAATGGTGCATACTCAGGGAGAACATTTTTACCTTGAAATTTAGTGTAGGGATCATCTTATAATGGTATTGATGTCTACTACGCAACTTTATTCTTGTAGACTCGTGTTGGGCCACCAAGCGCAGAGTTTTGTAGGACAGTAGGAATTTTCCCTCAAGTGGATGACCTAAGGTTTATCAATCCGTGGGAGGTGTAGGATGAAGATGGTCTCTCTCAAGCAACCCTGCAACCAAATACAAGAAATCTCTTGTGACCCCAACACACCCAATACAATGGCAAATTGTATAGGTGCACTAGTTCAGCAAAGAGATGGTGAAAAGTGTAATATGGATGGTAGAAATATATTTCTATAATCTGAATAAATAAAAATAGCAAGCTAGCAAATAGTAAACAAACACAAAAACGGTATTGCAATGCTTGAAAATGAGGCCTAGGGTTTGTACTTTCGCTAGTGCAATCTCTCAACAATGCTAATATAATTGAATCATATAACCATCCCTCAACATGCGATGAAGAATCACTCTAAAGTTCCTATCTAGCGGAGAACATAAGAATAAATTGTTTGTAGGGTACGAAACCACCTCAAAGCTATTCTTTCAGTTCGATCAATTCAAGAGTTCGTACTAAAATAACACAAAGCTATTCTTTCCATTCGATCTATCCTAGAGTTCGTACTAAAATAACACCAAAGCAAATTCATATTCATAATACTCAATCCAACACAAAGAACTTCAAAGAGTGCCCCAAGATTTCTACCGGAGAAACAAAGATAAGAACGTGCATCAACCCCTATGCATAGATTACCCCAATGTCACCTCGGGAATCCGCGAGTTGAGTGCCAAAACATATATCAAGTGAATCAATATGATACCCCATTGTCACCACGAGTATTCAATTGAAAGACATATATCAAGTGTTCTCAAATCCATAAAATTATTCAATCTGATAACAACGAAATCTCAAAGGGAAAAACTCAATTCATCACAACGAGATAGAGAGGGGAAAACACCATATGATCCGACTATATTAACAAAGCCCGCGATACATCAAGATCGTGACATCTCAAGAACATGAGAGAGAGAGAGATAGAGAGAGATTAAACACATAGCTACTGGTACAAACCCTCAACCCCGAGAGTGGACTACTCCCTCCTCATCGTGGTGGCTACAGAGCCATGAGGCGGCGGAAGAAGATGGCCACCGGAGATGATTCCCCCCTCCGGCAGGGTGCCGGAAAGGGTCTAGATTGGTTGTCGGTGGCTACAGAGCCTTGAGGCGGCGGAACTTCTGATATAGGGTAACTTCTGATGGTTTCTCTACTTATAGGATTTTTTGGCGTTGGTTTCATGCTAAGATGGGCCTCGAGGTGAGCACAACCCACCGGGGAAAGCCAGGCCCACCAGGCGTGCCCTGGTGGATTGTGCCCTCCTCGTGGCTCTTCTGGCCCTCCCACGTAGCTTCCGGGGTCTCTTTTGTTCCAAAAAAATCGCCAAAAAGTTTCAGCTCATTTGGAGAACTTTCATTTCTGCACAAAAAACAACACCACGGTAGTTCTGCTGAAAACAACGTCAGTCTGGGTTAGTTCCATGCAAATCATACCAAAACCATATAAAATTGTTGTAAACATGGCATGAATACTTCATAAATTATAGATACATTGGAGACGTATCAGCATCCCCAAGCTTAATTCCTACTCGTCCCCGAGTAGGTAAATGATAAAAGAAATAATTTATGAAGTGTGAATGCTAGCAAAGTGCATAAGTTTGATCAATGATAATTCTAGTCACTTTTCCTAGCATCATAACAACAACTCTTTCTCATAAAACTTATCATGATAAAGTAGCAATTGAAAATGGAATTTTTGTTGTGGAATGCTACCTATCATATTCATCATAAACTCTTTTCTTATGTAGCATGGACATTTAGACTTTTATATGGTTCAAAGCAATAGTCTAGTTCTGACATGAGGACTTTAATACTCAAGCATACTGAGGGAGTCCTGGATTAAGGGGTCCTCGGGCGTCCCTCCTGTTGGACATGGGCTGGACTGATGGGCTGTGAAGATACAAGACCGAAGACTCTCACCCATGTCCGGATGGGACTCTCCTTGGCATGGAAGGCAAGCTTGGCGTCCTGATATGAAGATTCCTTTCTCTGTAACCGACTTTGTAGAACCCTAGTCCCCTCCGGTGTCTATATAAACCGGAAGGCTTAGTCCGTAGAGAAGAAGAATCATAATCATAGTCATGCAGGCTATACTTCTAGGGTTTTAGCCATTACGATCTCGAGGTAGATCAACTCTTGTAATACTCATATTCATCAAGATCAATCAAGTAGGAAGTAGGGTATTACCTCCATAGAGAGGGCTCAAACCTAGGTCAACATCGTGTCCCCTGTCTCCTGTTACCATCGACCTTGGACGCACAGTTCGGGACCCCCTACCCGAGATCCGCCGGTTTTGACACCGACATTGGTGCTTTCATTGAGAGTTCTGCTGTGACGTCGAAGACAGGATTGATAGCTCGCCTTGTTATCAAGGACAGTATCACCGCCGGAGGTGCCCTGACCTCAGGCCAAACCCTCCGGCTGGGCGGCTTCACCATGACCGCCCCTATGGCCGTTAAGCCAACGATGACTTCTCCGGTCATCGAAAACCACCTCCGTGTTAGCTCCGAATACTCTAAGTAGATGGATCCGGCTGAGTTATCGACTTTGAACGAGCTCCTAGATCACATTGCCTCCCTGGGGGTCTCCACAGACTACAATCAGATTGGGCTTAAACCCGACCAGAGAGAAATTAAATCTCCGCCGATCACCCACCAGATAGCGGTAGTTGAGGAGCAAGACGACAACTCTTCCTCTATATTGAGGACGAACTGTGCTCGGATTTCCGAGTTAGAAGAGCCGGACACCTGCCTTCGGAAAGACATAGCCCGCCCTCCGAACCTAAAATCGGACGACGGGCCCGAGCTAGGAGTTCTTCAAACTCCGGATTCCAAATTGGGTCAGGGTTCGGATTTAAAGCCGCCCACCCACCCAGATAGACGCGATCTCACGTACATACGGCAGCAGTCTCAGAAAACAGTCCATCACTTTTGGGCCAGATTCCTCCTTGGCAAAGACAAGATTAAAGATTGCCGCGACGAAGACGCGATCTTAGCATTGTGCAATAATTGCACGGATGAAGGACTCCTTAACGCCACCAATCGTCATTGCGTATTACACTTCGCTGACTTGGCAACCATCATACAAAAGTACTGCGCAATGGAAAGCGCCTGGAAAACTCAAGTAGCTCTCTGGGAACCACCGGTTTCAACTCAACCCGTCGTCCGGGCAAAAAGGGTGCACCCTCGCGGCGCACCAGATCCAATAGTAAATAAATTTAAGCACACCACAGGGCGGGGAACCGTTCTGGAAGGATGGCTCGATAGGCCATGCAAAATACGTGCAACGCCGGACACCATACCAACCCACAGCCTTAGAGCATGTTGGATACTCCGGCAAGTGGCCAAAAGCGGCGAGGATATCCTCACCAAAAATACACCAGTGCAAAACCCCCCGGAAGATGACGACCCCAGCGTATTAACAGTCTTCAAGACTTTCACTTCAAACAATCGGCATAAAAGGGCTTTCCGCAACCTCGCCGAAGTCTGCCAAGTCGCAGCAATAAACCCTTGGAACAACACGGCTATAACTTTCAACGCCAGTGACGAACCAACCGCCTTGGTCCTTAATCCAATTGTGGACGGATTCCGGCTCACCAAAGTGCTCATGGATGGCGGCAACGAATTAAACCTCATCTATGAGGATACGCTCAATAAAATGGAAATTGACAGGAGCCGCATCAAGCAAAGTAGCATGACCTTCCGGGGAATCATTCCTAGTCGCACTACAAAAAAAAAGACATATCCGTGACATTTTGGGCCGAACGAATTTTTTTTCTGTCATACATATGACACTTCTATGATGATAATTGTGACAAAACCCGGTATCATCATAGATGTGGTGGGCTCCTACTTCTATGACAAAAAATCATGACAAAAAATGGGCTTTTCGTCCTGCGCGGGCCGGAGACGCAGCTGCATGACATTCTTTGGGCCGTCCATGACGGAAAAAACCGTGGTAGAAGCGAGGGGGAGGAAAATTTCGGGGAGTCCCGGTTACGGTGGGAGGTCGGGGGCCGAGCGATGCGCGTTTCTCTTGTACACATACGCGCGTGTGTGCGAGGCGTTGGCTCTAACTGAACCCGAGCGAGGCGTTGGGCTCTAATTGAACCCGAGTGATTGCACTGCAGGCTACGCGTTACTGAACCCGAGCGATCGATCGATGGCTGTTAACTGAACCTGATCGAGCGATTCCTTCGCTACTGCTGCTA
>NC_057805.1:138943335-138972016 GCF_018294505.1 Triticum aestivum
GTTTTGCGGTACGCCACAACCCTCCCGATTAACAGGACCCCCGTTTCGACCGTAGGAGGTCTGTTTCGTCCGTTTTGCGGTACGCCACACCCCTCCCGATCAACAGGACCCCGTTCCGAACGTAGGAGGTCCGTTTCCTCCGTTTTGCGGTATGCCAGGCCTCATTTCCATCGCCTGTTCCCTCCAAGCCCTCCCGATGAACACGACCACGCATTCTGTTCCGACCCAGCCGGTTGGCTCCCACGCGTTTCGTTGCCTCCCGATGAACACGACGCATTCCGTTGCCTCCCCATGAACACGACGCATTCCGTTGCCTCCCCATGAACACGACGCACTCCGTTGCCTCCCCATGAACACGACGACGACGTTGTTTCTCCGTTCCGACCCAGCCATGTACACGAGCCCTGGCCATACGTATGCGCGAGTAGGCGTTCGAGACCCCGCCCGTATGTACACATACGTGGCCGTATTTTCTTTCTTGCACCCTGGCCGCTGTACGTACGTGTACATGCTACGTGCGCGCCTCTACTACGACACGTGCGCGCCTGTACATCGACCAGTATGTACGTACACATTCTCGACCAGAATGACAACGCTACGTACGCTTCGACCAGGTGGGTCCCGACTGTCAGGCACTTCCTTGCCTGCGAAGATGTAGCTAGTGGGTCCCAGCAGTCAGGGGGGCGAATCATTTTTTTTGCCCGGACCCACTTCCTTGCGTGTGAAGATGTAGCCGGTGGGTCCCAGCAGTCAGGGGGGGCGAATCGTTTTTTTGCCCGGACGCACTTCCTTGCGTGCGAAGGTGTAGCTGGTGGGTCCCAGCAGTTAGGGGGGCGAATTGTTTTTTTTGCTCGGATGCACTTCCTTGCGTGCGAAGATGAAGCTGGTGGGTCCCAGCAGTCAGGGGGAAATGTTTTTTCCGTGAAATACAGTGGCCGTCCGATGGGTCCCAGCGGTCAGGTGGAGGAATCATTATTTTTCGCGTAATAAGGAGGCACTTCCTTGCTGCGGCCGTGGACCCAGCTGTCAGCCTCTCCACGTACAGTCCACGTCCGATGGAAGTCGTTCCTTGACCATGTTGACCAGGCCACGCCGAGAGCACCACGGCGGTGGACGACGGCGAGGCCTAGGAAGGGGACGACGCGGAGCCGGGGAAGACGCGGCAGTGGAAGCCCGCGCGGAGAGGAGTACGAGGGTTCACTGGTTCGGCTGCGGTGTGAGGCTGCCGTCGCCGCAGGGCCTGGCCAGGGTGGGAATAGTAGGGGGCGGTGAGGCCTCCGCGGCAGCACAGCCGGCCACGGGAGGCAGGAGCACGCGGCACGACCGGCGTTGCTTTGGGCGGCTGGAGCAAGAAGACCAGAGGTTGAAGAAGCACTACGGCCGTTGGATGGACATCGTACAGCCACTGGAGCTAGAATCGTTCATATTGACTAAGTTGACATAGCCCTCCGTCCCCGTCAACTTAGTTGGCCCACAAGTCATCCTCCCACTATGGTGGGTCCCAGCTAGCAGGGGGGTATTCATTTTTTTGTGTGTAATAAGGAGGCACTTCCTTTCGTGCGAAGATATAGCTGGTGGGTCCGACATGTTAGCGGGGGGAACGTTTTTTCGCGAAATACAGAGCCCTTCCGGTGGGTCCCAGCTGTCAGGTGGAGGAATCATTATTTTGCGCGTACAGTCCACGGCCGATGGATGTCGTTCATTGACCACGTTGACCAGGCCGCGCCGAGAGCACCATGGCGGTGGACGATGACGAGGCCTAGGAAGGGAATGACATGGAGCTGGGGAAGACTCGGCAATGGTTGCCCACGCGGTGGGGAGTACGAGGGTTTACTGGTCCGGCTGCCGTCACCGGAAAATAACAGGAGGTGTGGGTGAGTAGAGGAATGGCCTGGCCAGCAATGAAGTAGGGTAGGGCGGTGCAGCCTGTGCGGCAGCACAGCCGGCCACGGGAGGCGGGAGCAGGCAGTCCCACCGGAGCTGGTTTGGGCGGCTGGAGCAAGAAGATCAGATATTGAAGAAGCAGCACGGCCATTGGATTAACATCCAACGGTCACTGCTGCTAGAATCGTTTGTGGACTAAGTTGACAAAGCCAAAGTACACGTCAACCTAGTAGACCCACAAGTCAGCCTCCAAATCTGTCCCAAACAGCATACAGCCCGAAATTTCTAGCCAGATTCAAATTAATTTTAAATCTAAATATACCTTAATTTAAATTCAATGAAATTTTACCCGCACAAAAACAATGAAATTTAAAATATCAAAATCTGAAAGAAAACATTATTTTGGAACTAATTGCCTGTTTGCTGTATTTTTTCATTTTACAGCCCATTTATTATTACTTATAGCCCATTTCTTATTACTTATAGCCCATTTTCTGGGCAAAATGCATCCCTCCTCGTCTTGAAAGATTTCCGGCCCAGCAGGGCGTAGAAAAGCAAGTAGGCCTACGTTGGTTATTCTGCAAAAAACAAAATAGCTGGCTAGCCATTTTCAGAAAGGAAAAAAACAAACTGGGCTGGTCATGTGCTAAACATATGAAATAAATGCCTGGGCTAGATGGGCCACGGGTCCCGCACAACCCAGTTGATACCCTTCTCCATCCCGAAAAAACAAAATTACTGCGCCCGCTGCTGGGTCCCTATTGTCATCCTCACCATGTACAGTCATCTCCTTATTCCTCTCGGTTGTTGACCATGTTGACAACACCGGAGGGCGGCGCCGCGGCGAGCGAACCAAGGCGGAGGACGATGGTGAGGCCTCGGACAGGGAACGAACAGGAGCCGGGGAAGATCACAGCCAGCCATGGGAGGCGGGAGCAGGCGGTCCCGCCGGTGCTGGTTTGGCTTTGGCGGCTCGAGGAAGAAGAAACTGAAGAAACGCGACAGACTTTGAATGTCAATCCAACGGTCAAGGTTGGCACAATCATTTGTTGACTCAGCGGACACCAAGTAGCATACGTTTTTATATATAGGAAGAAAACTGCGAGGAAAATGCGTTCGTCTGCCGTCCTCCTCACGGGGAACGTTCGACACATAAGTGACTAGCACCCTTGGTTTTCAACCGAGAGGTCTTGGGTTCGAGTCCCAGGAACTCTCAATTTTGTCCTCCTTCCTTCCTCGCAAAAAAAGGGAAAGAAAATCAAAGACTTGGGAAGGCGTACAGAACAAGCTAGTGTACCAGTAAAGAGACGTTGCCGAGTTTTAGAAAAAAGAAAGACGTGCTCCTATAGCTGGTTCGAATCCAAACCTAGACTATGACTATATATGGTGCTATGCTACTCTGCAAGTAATGAAACTGACATATCCAACGTTCGCTTCTCCTCTTCTCTACTTACTCTGCCTAGCATCAGAAGCTCTGGCCGCAGCAACCATGTCAGCTGGCTGCTCATCCACCTGCTCTTCAGCAGGCAACAACCAGATATGCGCCAAGTCGCCACCCCTACCATCGCCTGTGGGTCCCATCACATCCCCGCCGGCACGCGCACCGCAGCCGATTGCTCATCGCAACCCGCTGCCGTTGGTGTGGTGCCACTGCTGCAAATCACGCAGAGTCATCCGTCGCATCTCAACCACAATCCACAACCCTGGCCAAGTCTTCTACAAATGCACGAATCATGGGGTAATGATATGTTTAAGTGTTGTTCTGCTGCTTTCAGTTGCTGATTTTTTAATAGTTTGGTTGATGATCTTCCAATTTGATTCATGCAGAAAAGGGAAGATTCATGTGATTTGTATTTCTGGGAAGTTGCTGATGTGGGGGAATGCAACTACGCTGATTATTTGGTTAGCCGAGGAATCCCAATACCAGCAGGTTGGGGTGTTGGACAAGTAACTAAAGGAACGGCAGAAGAGGAAGATGCAGAGCAGAAGGTAAAGATGCAGTTCCTCTGATCATGGCCAAGCAACAGCTGCTGAACGGCCTTGACAGCAATGAGGAGATGAAAGAGCTTGTGAAGATAATGGGCAAAATCGATGTGCTCTGTAGGATGATTGTCTCTTTATTTGCAGTGTATGTAGCACTCGTGATGTATTCAGTGGCTACGACATGAGCACTTTGCTGAAACTAGTAATGAATAAAACCTGTGTAGCAGGCTGGGCGTAGTGTTGTGAACATCTAATGATTTCTATTAACGGAAATCAGGGGGTATCCCCTTTTGCTCATATAAATAAATAAATAGCAGAGGCCCTGTTGGGTCAGCTTTGTTCTCATTCGAAGACGTCGAGCAAATTGCAGTCCAACAGCAAACTATGTCATCAAATTCAAGTTTCACAGCCAAATATGAGTACAACTAAACAACAATGTCATCATGTTTTAGTTGTCATACAATCACCAAACACAAATCAGCATACATAACAAGTGATGTTCTCACAGCAAAATACTAAACAACATGTTCATCAGGTTTTAGTTGTCATAGCAAACACAATTTCACATAGTAGATAAAAAAACGTCTTCTGACAGGCAAATACGACAAAAGCAATGTAATCATCATCCGCAGCAGCAGTGTCAACATCTTCGCCATGTGTATCAGTCTGAATCGTAATTCCCCATGGTGTCATCTTCTTCTTCGTCCTCAACGTCCTCGAACGTTGGCTTATTCTTGATCAACTCTTGTATGTCCACAGCACGACAGGCAATCTTTTCGCCGGCGTCATTGACGTGATGGTTCTCAAAGATATTAGGAACATCTGTGTTATCTTGTACATCAGGAGCAGTGTAAGCATCATCTTATTGTGCAACTTCATTAAAAGAATTCCTCTGCTCAAACCTTTGCAATACTCTCTAGTCATCGCTACGTGCAAATGTGTCTTCCAAGAAAAATATCTGTGTTGCTTGATTTGCCAAAATAAAAGGCTCGTTGGTCTGGTACGCCGCCATGACATTGATGGATTTGAAATAATCATCAGCTCTGGGTTTTGCGATCCTGGAAAATAGGTTATACCAACGACAGCACAACAGAACCACACACCGATGATCCTCGAAACTGGAGATATACTGCAACTGAACAATGTCTGTTATGTTAGCATACATTTCAGTTGTCTCTTTGTCATACGTATCCGTGCTCATGATGGCACTGTTTTGTGTCTTCCTGCCTTCGTCTCGTGCAAGGGTGTTGTAGCGCACATCTCCAACAACGCAAGATTCATAATGTCTTACCCGAGTATCAGGACCCATTGCTAGTGAGTAAAGGGCATCATCAACTGCCTGCCCATCCTCCCGCATCTTCTTAACCTATGGTTAGAAAATAGACAAGCTGACCATCTTATGTACTCAATATATTAAAAAAACTGACAGTGCACTTCAAAAGCTTACATGGTTCTTGAACCATTTCGCAAATCCTGCCATAACCAGTTTGTCAATGTTTCTTGGATTTTGCTAGATGCTGCACAACATAGTGATCGCGTCAAACATCTAAATATATAAGAATGTGCTGCAAGTTTAGTAGATTACGATGTATAAGCTGCAGTACTGCACTTACTTGATATAAGGTAGTATCTCAAGACAGTTATTCAACACATACCAAACCATTTTGTCCAAATCTTTAGGTTTGTCCTCCTGTCGACTCTTCCCTGTAACTCGAACAGAATAATCCAAAACATTGAGCCCGGGATTGTCTTCACCCACCTCTTTGCTAAGCTGATCAGCTGTTTCAATGTATTTTGAGCAGAATGTCAACACTTCTGTAGCAATTTAGGCCTCTGCAATGGAACCCTCGGGTCTAGCTCTATTCCTAACATAGCCCTTGAAAGTGCCTAGCCGCCTTTCAACAGGGTACATCCAGCCATACTGTACTGGACCTCTAAGTAGTGCCTCATCAGGTAAATGAACAACCAAATGCACCATCACATCAAAGAAGGCTGGAGGATATATCTTCTCAAGGTCGCATAGGATAGTTGGTATCTTGTCTCTAAGACGCTCCAAAGCATCTATCCTGATATTCCTACTGCAGAGTTCCCTGAAGAATTGTCCCAACTCTGCAACTGCTCTGTATAACTCAGGGCGGCCCAATCCTCTAAGGACAACAGGTAAAACCCTTTGAAGTAGGACGTGGCAGTCATGAGTTTTCAACCCTTGTACCTTATTTCCATCTGCACTGACTCTCCTTTCAGGGTTGGAAGCAAATCCATGTGGCAATCTCACACGTGACAGGACCTCGCAGAATTCTTTTCTTTTTACCTTGTCCAAGACGTACACAGCTGGTGCCATATCCCATGGTTTACCTTCATCTTGCACCTGCAAATCCTTTCTGATACCCAGGTGTGTCAAATCAATCCTAGATTTTAAGGTATCTTTCGTCTTGCCTTCAATATTAAGAAGTGTGCCGATAATGCTGTCACATATATTTTTCTCGTTGTGCATCACATCAAGATTATGCCGCAGATCCAAATCTTTCCAATACTCCAAGTCCCACAAAGTGGACCTGCGGGTAAACATAATCTCTCTTCTACCCTGCCACGCTTCCTTTTCCCGCTACCATTACCAGGATGGTTTCTTGGTGTAATATGCTTGACCTTCTCTAATTCCACTTGCAACTCATCGGCGGTGAGCCTCTTTGGCGCATCACGGTTTTCATGCTTTGCATTGAACACATGTCTTCGGTATTTCTAGGATGTGGCTTGTCCTTGGCAAGGAAACGGCGGTGTCCAATGTAACAGATCTTGCTAAGTATTGCGTATGACAGCGGATTCCTGTCACAGCGAACACATGCATTGTAACCATGTGTCGTTCGCCCTGACATAGTGCCCAAAGCCGGATAATCATGGATGCACCAAATTATAATAACATGCAGAAAGAAATCAGCTGGTGGGCTGCTATATAGGTCTCGAGTGAGAACACCCTTCCATAGCTGTTGAAGTTCCTCCACAAGAGGCTCCATGAACAAATCAAAATCCTTTCCAGGACTTTTTGGACCTGGGATGAGCAAGGCCATCATGTAGTTTGATTCTTTGGTGCAGACATTTGGAGGCATGTTGTAAGGGATAACAAGCACTGGCCACATGCTATATGTGGCGCTCTAGTGGCCAAATGGGTTAAATCCATCTGAAGCTAAGCCAAGTCTAATGTTTCTCGGGTCAGCAGCAAACTCTTTGTGTTTATCATTGAAGCTTTTCCACTCACTACCATGAGATGGATGGCTCATTACATTCTGATCTCTGTACTCCTGATTCCTAGAATGCCACAGTACATCCTCTCTTGTTTCAGCATCATGAAACAACCTCTGCAATCTTGGTGTAATTGGGAAATGTCTCAGAACATTATGAGGAATCCTCTTCACAGCATCGCCATCTTTCCATCTTGATGATTTGCATTTCGGGCATTCACTTAAGTTGGCATAATCCTTCCGGAACATAACACAATTATTCTTACAAACATGGATCATATCATATCCAATTCCAACTGCACGATGGAAATTCTTCATTTTACTGTAGGTGTGTGGCAGCTCAGACGCATCTGGGAAAGATTTGCGGAAAGCAGCCAACATCGCATCGAATGATTTGTTGGTCATCCGCTCAGATGTCTTCAGCTGAAGAAAGGTGACCATAGCTGAGAATACTGACAGCTTATTTCCTGGGGTGACAGCAACATTGCATTGTTCCAACATGCGGGCCCATCATTTTTCTTCTGCAGGTGAAAGTTCACGGAATGCACGAGCATTTCGTAGCATTGTTTCAATGTTGGTCAAACTCACTGGCTCCGCCACCACCACCTCCTCCTCCTCTTCCACCTGAGCATCAGGCAGATCAAGATGGTGATCTGCTGCTTCCACGTAGTCAATAACATTGATATTCACAGCTTCACCATGATAAACCCACCTAGTATATGTGACCGACATCCCATACAAGTGTAGATGATTTTGCACAGTTGACTGGGGTCTTGTAACTGAATTCATACAACCGCTACACGGGCAGAGCACATCTGATTTCGGACCACCGTACTCAGCTCTGATAAAGTTCATGAAGTTTTCAACCCCCTCGACATATGCAGCGGAGAATCTTTGAGCAGAAGTTATCCAAGTCCTGTCCATCTGTTAGACATACAAATTAGTTCTTCTACTAGATATTACAGGAAAAACATATATGCTTTTTTATGAAGTCCAGAAAAAAATACCTAGGTCGATGTCTAAAGCTATGGCAAGATATTTGGACGAGCAGATCTAAGTAACGAAATATATGTAAAGCTAATTCAGCAAACATATTTGAGTGCCAAATTATGGCAGGCTGTTTCAGCAGTCAATGAGGCCGAGCACACAGCCATCGAACTATCGAAGGCCATCGCAGCAACAAAGATCGAGTATAAAACGGTGTAGAGCTATTTCACCTAACAGATTGGCTACTAGACCATGGCAATCTACGTCACAATAAATATATGGCAGGATATTTTAGCAACTAATCGGCCTTGGCATGCCATCTCATCTAAGCAGATTGAGTGCAGAACAGGGCAAGGAAGCTTCTTAAGCAGAGCATATTGATAGTAAACTACTTCGGCAAACAGTGAGATTAACAGCGTCTATCAGCTAACATTCAACGCTACACCGACATGAACGGGGCCTCAGTCTAGAATGCGCGTACCGTGGGAGAAGCTGACCGTCGTGCGTCTCCACATGAACGTCGCCAGCGGTGGCGGCGCTGACCGCCGTGCGCCTCCACAAGAATGTAGCCAGAGGTGGCGGCGCGGCTAGAGGACGACAGTCTACGAGAGCGTACTGTGGGAGCGAGAGGATCGCCGAGCCGCGGCGCCGACGTATCGGCGCGGCGGGGAGGGCGGCTTTGGCGGAGCGAATGGAGTGGAGGGGGACAGGGGGGAGGGGATTTGGGGAATATTATTGGCTAGTTGGCCGAAGGGCGGTTGAATCGGATTTGGGGGGAATTTTTGGGTGTGTGGGGGGGAGGATTTTCGCGCGGTGGGCGGGGGGAGTTTGGCGCATGGTCGGTTTCTCCAAGTGCAGTCCCACGTGTTAGTGAAGAGGCAAGCCGAAGCGCGTTTCATTTGCGTGAGCCGTGTGCAGGACCAAACGTGTGTGGGGTGCAGTGCGACCGCGACAGGAGTGCTGTGAGTGTACCGCCTTTTTTCATTTAAACTAGGTGCTTCGCCCCCTCAAAAAAAATTGTTGCTTCGCGCGATCCATCGATACTACTACTAATAATCCGGTAATCTCGACTAAAACGGCGCGGCCGGGTCTTTTCCGGCGCGATATGCTGGGAGGTTGGCTTAGTTGGGTTTTTAGGACGAGTAATGCTACACCTACGTAATCCCAGTTACATAATTAACATAATGTGAAACGTGTGAGATGTTGATTGTAGATTTGGGGAGGGAGGGGCCCACCACCATGAAAATCAGGGGAGGAGAGAGAGAGAGGCAATTTACGTTAACCCTTTCGTAGGTTCCCGTAGATGTAGAAAGATGTGAAATGCGTGAATGTGTAGTGGACATACTATTGGAGTGCCTAAGATAATTTGTGTATGTATAGACCTTATGTGTTTATTTTACTTCGCATCTTAGATTTGTCCCGGTTCAATAAAAAGCAGAGTTGGTGATGATGGTGTGCCTGTCATCCTGCAATATAGGCCGTCCGATCTATATCTAACGGATAGGAAGGAAACTATGACAATTTACCCGCACTCCTCTCCACATTTGCAGATAAGGCTTTCCCTCATTCATCCTTTTCTCCCACAAGATCTTGATCTTCCGTGCAACGCACGGGCATGTTGCTAGTACTCCTACAATATGTATATTATTGTGAAAATTCATATACACCGGCCGAGATTAATGCAAACACGGCAGATTTTCGTTACATTTCGAACTTTTATAGGACAGAAAAATAAAAGAAACCCGCAACCTATTCAACGGCGGCGACCGATGTCCTCCATCTACGATCTCTATGTACGGGGGCGGGGTTCAAGACCCGTGAAGTGAAGGTGCGGTCTCCGGCGAGGAAGAGTAGAACACGGGATACGGACCGGCTAGCTGGCACACCATGCCCTGCCGCCTCCCATGCTCTACTCATCCTCGGAGGAGTCCCTGACCTCGGCGGTGCCGGACGTTGGACGGCAGCAAGTAGGACGCGTGGCTGACGGTGCTCCCATCGTCGGCCGCCAGCGTGGCCACCGCTTGTGCGGTCGCGTCCGCGTCTGGCTATGCCATTATTGCGTCGCGAGAGGCGACTTGAGCGAGGGCGGCGACCTCGAGCTTCATCCCCAAAGACAAGCTCTCCCGCAGAGCGTTCGCACTTGCGGTCATGGCGGCTGTGGTGCCAGGTAGGAGGACGATGCGCTATGGTGTGGAGGTTAGCTGGGCGTTGCCGCTTTAAGTAGCGCATTCCAGTGAGGCCAAGCGTCCGGGTGCGTCATTAAGTCGCCGGAGTTGGTTCCTCGGGCACCGAGCCTCTTAACGACGACATACGAACGGATGGCATGAATGCGGGCAGCTGGCGCCGGCTGGGAACGCATCGCGCGACGGCGCGAGGGACGAGGGTTTTTGTGTGCCAGGGTAGTCAGCTGCGGTCGTGGCAACGTTGGAGATGCCCTTTGCTCACATGCGATCCCCGCATGTCATTGAAAAAGCAAGACGACCCGGCATGGTCTCAGGTCCAGAGGATGCAGTTGGCCGCGCTACACCACTCCGCGGACGCGTCGCGGTGCCCCATGCATCCTCGACGAGCCGGGTGTTGGGGGTGTCTTTGGATTGTGGCCAAAGTGCACCTTACCAAAATTTTGGTCATGACCCAAAGTTTGGTCTTTGTTTGGATGGTTGCCATTTTTTTGGCATGCCAATGAACTCTAGCCAACTCTAGTTCATTTTTCTTGCCAATGTCGGCCAAATCATGGGCAACCAATACCTCAACCAAAATTTTGTTCATGACCCAAAGATTGGTCTTTGTTTGGATGGTTGCCATTTCTTTGGCATGCCAATGAACTCTAGCCAACTCTAGTTCATTTTTCTTGCCAATGTCGGCCAAATCATGGGCAACCAATACCTCAACCAAAATTTTGGCTACCCAATACTTTGATGGGGCAACCTTGGGCACAAACCAAACATACCGTTGGTCGTGCCACAGCACTAACGCCACCCTCAGCACACTAAAACCAACCGTGTCTAGCAACGATATGAGCATGTCGCTCACCGCGGTCGCCGTGTCCAGAGGCGGTGCTGGAGCTGCGCCCCGTTGTTGGCCCCAACGACCCACATGAACGGTTGTCGGTGGCGAGGAGGTCGTGGGCCCGCTCCTCCATTGGACTAGTCTGTGCTACGTCGTCCCGACGGGTGTGCCCCACATGTCGGTTTCCCTGTTTTCCCGGCCATATTCGAGCGTCAGTGCTCCGCGTTGTGCATTAGGCCTTTCACTATGTAGGCCAAGCGAGACAACTTATTGTTTATTTGAGCCGTTCAAGTATAATCATGTGGCGTTTGCTTATTTCTCATTCCTCTCCAACCCTCTTCTCCATCGATCATGTCGCCCTCCAGTCGAGTCCATCCTCCCGCATGCCTCATTTGAACATTCCGCCGAGTATCATTCGCATGTACCCACCCTAGTCCTCTTTCAATAGATCTCCGGACCCCGAGATGAAATCGAGAGGGAACGAGTGGGGGCACGTGATACCTAAGGCGGATTCAAAATTTTGAACCGGTGATCATAGCATCCGCAAATCATATATAAAGGGTATTCAATGTTCGTTTCGTTTTTGAACGTACAATATACTCCCCCTATCCTTTCTAGTTTACATATAAGTTTTATGTGTAGTCAAAGTATCTCTACTTTGATCAAAAAGGTATCAACATTCAACAACGCCCAATCAATATTGTTAGATTCGTACGTACTCCTAGATTTGTACTCGAGATGGTTTCCAATTTGACTATTGACAAGATTAATAGTACATGAGAGTATAATTTGAAAATTATATCATTGGAAACTCCTTTCACATACGAATTTGACCGTATGCTTTGTGTAAGTTGCATGTCATATATTATTACTCTAACATTTGGTCAAAGTTAGCCTCGAAAAACGCATTAGACCCTATATGCTTTGTGTAAGTTGCATGGCATATATTATTACTCTAACATTTGTGTAAGTTGCATGTCATATATTATTACTCTAACATTTGGTCAAAGTAGTATAGTGGAAGTGGATCCTCTTACGTAGGTATCCCTGCCTTACCCTCCCTTTCGGTCACTTATTGGCGGACCCCATGCTTGCTAGGCCCCGCATGTCAGTTACTCGATGGGTTCGGCCACGTCAGGGGATCCTCATCCGTAGTATACTCCCTCTGTTTTCATTTACTCCGCATAAAACGGAGGGAGTGGTGGTATAATAAATGATGCGGGCGGGGGAGGGGGAGGGACGTCGGTTTGCTCTCAACTGCGGTCCCACAAGCGAGCGAAAACGCAAGCCGAAGCGCGTTCCATTCGGTGAGCGATGTGGAGGGTCCAGCATGCCGGGCTGCAACGCGAACGCGACAAGAGCGATGTACAGTCAAAACTGATTGACCGGTCGTCACCGGAACCACTATTCACACCAGAACCTTCGCTGCTCGGCCTACGCCATCCACTGCCCTAAAACCACACCAAATCTCCAGCCCATTCCCCCACCTTTCGACCCCCTAGCCCGCATCAAGCGTCCCCTAGTTCGCCGGAAAGCCATGGTGCGCCGCAAGATCACTTACTACAAGATGCTAACGCCGGAGTGCCGCGCAGAAATCGCGGCGGCGGTCGGCGCCACAGACCTCCGTTCCCAAGCTCGCTTTGCGGCGGCGGTCGGCGCCACAGACCTCCGTTCCCAAGCTCGCTTTGCGGCGGATCAATCCCCGAGTTCTCTGGAGCCAAGCTACGAGGAGGAGGAAGCCGATCCAATGTTCATGGCGGAGGTCGCGGCGTAGAAGGCCCCTGATGGGTATGAGACGATGGACGTCGACTTCGTGCCGGCGTCCGAGTCCCCCATGGTGCAGGCGGACCAGCGGTTCAACATGGCGATACTAAAGGAGGACCGGGAGGCAGAGGCTCAACTCGACGCGGAGCGCGCGCATGCCGCTGCCATCGAGGCTCTCCTGTAGGCGGAACCGGATGTCGTGGATGTGAACCGGGCGGCGGAGGCTCAACTTGAGGCGGAGCGCGCGGATGCCGCTGCCCTCGAGGCCCTCCTGCAGGCGGAACCGGACGTCCTGGACTTGAACCGGGCGGCAGAGGCTCGACTCGACGCAGAGCGCGCGGATGACGCTCTCATCGACGCCCTCCTGCAGGCGGAACCGGACGTCCTAGACTTGAACCGGGTGGCGGAGGCTCGACTCGACGCAGAGCGCGCGGATGCCGCTGCCATCGAGGCCCTCCTGCAGGCGGAACCGGACGTCCTCGACTTGAACCGGGCTGTGCTCTCGTCCGTGCAGAGCGCCCGCACGCTCCGCTTGAACGATTAGCTGGAGGCCAAGGACAACCACGGTGCAGAGACACACGTCGGCAGCGACGGCTGGTTCGTGCCGGCAGCCAAAGACGACGAGGCCGTCTCTTTCCGCGAGCAGTGATAGTTTTTCTTTATGTTGTTGTTTTTATGGATCTTTTTCTGTGTAAAAACATATATTGGTTATGCAAGTCGCCTGACTTGGGTCAGTCTACCATTTCAGGCGGTTGGATGAATATCCTACGTCTTCTAACCCTTCTTTCCTTCTTCCTCACCTCTTCTTCTTCCCCAACAGACCACCGCACGGGCCGTACGGATACTCCCCAACATGCGGTTGGATAAACATACTCTATGAACGAAAATTATGTGTCAGCGATAGGATGGCTGAGTTTGGTTTGTTCACATGCGACAGCACGTGTCAGTGAGGGTGCGTTCCCTTGGTTGGGTTTGCGGCGTGCAGGAGCGACTGTGTGAGGGTGCGGTGCGACCGCGGCGTGCAGGAGCGACCGTGTGAGGGTGCGGTGCGACCACGACAGCCGTGCGCAAGTGTACCTCCTTCTCATTTTGAAAACTTTAGGCAAGCTTGGCAAAAATGTGTGGCGAAGTTTGGCAATGCAAGGCCTAGACCCAAACAGGATAAGTACGTACGTACTAGGAGTACTAGTGTTAAAAAAGAAAGGCGGGGTTTTCCTTCGCGGGATTTAATCGACACAAATCCTCGTTTCACGTGTCAATTAATGCGTATTTTTTTCTCCAAAGACCAAAGAGCTAACCGTCTCACTCCTCATCGCTTGATTAATGCAGCGCCATGCAAACCAACCTTCTCACTTCCGCATGCATGCAGGGGATATTAATGTCCTTTGTTGCTAACCCCATCAATTTTGCCTTGATTAGTGTTAGTGGCCCTTTGCAAATTGTAATTTTGATATACTGGCCTTGTGTACAAAAAAATGGAGGTAGTAACTATATTTGACTTCCTTCCCCATTGCGGTGACGTCAACGATATCTTTTTTTGGTGGTTTGGCGAAGTGCGTTCGACGGAGAACACCATTGAGGGAGACCATGGTAAGTCATTTGCAAGTGCCGCCTGCAAGCCGAGACAACCGCCTTATTTGCATCCAGGAAGTCCTTTACTAGTACTACTAGGAGTACTAGTGCGGTGAGATGGTTTCTCGAAGAAGACGATGGAGAAGCGGAGTCAGCGAAGAGTGAAATGATGGTTGCTTCGTCCGTGCTTTTGTGATTTGACGCCTCACTGCTTTGTGATTTGTGATAGAAGGGACAGGGGAGTAGACTCTGTGCTCTATGCTGTACTACATGCGTCCAAGCATGGGAGAAAGAGGAGAGACGTTGCATTTTTCTATTCCTTCAATCAATCAATTAGGGAGCTTCGGTTCCATCTTTTTGGATATGGCAACACCATCCACAATGGTTCCCACGATGCCAAAAGCTATTTTCACATTTGGCTACACATTGTGGATGCCCTTAACCGTACCACTTGGTTTTGCTCCTGTGTGCTATCTATACAAATCTCAATTATATTGATCTAAAAAATTATAGAATCAAGATTAGTAAAAAGGAGGTGATTTTGCCGCGCAGATGGCGGGGGAGGTTTCTTATTTGAGCAATGCTACATCCACGTAATGGTTTACGTAAAGTTACGAACTGATGTGATGTGGGACTATTTGCTTGGATTAAAGGAGAGGATTAGGCCCACCCCACCTGAAAATCAGGGGGCATATATAGATTAGATGGAAAGTATACGTAGCAGCTACATAGCCCTTTGTAAGTCTAGGATTAGGCTTCTTATTTTCGGAGGACGTTGTCCTGGCGGTTTGCTAACATGCGGTCCCACGTGTCAATGCTTTACCAAGCCGATCCGCGTCCCACATGAGGCAGAACAACGGCAGAAGCAACACGTGGTTAATTTGAAGAAGATGAGGGAGAAGCGGATTCAGCAACGAGTGAAATGATGTGATGGTTGCTTCGTCCCTCCAACTTAACTGCGGGAAAGGTGCAGCTTTGTGATTTGACGCCTCATTGCTCATTACTACGCCGGCGCCATGACTGGGGTGCTTCACCCCGGCTGCTCTGCACTGTATTCCGGTATGGCACGTGGACCCGGTAGCTTGATGTCCCACATGTCGGCGAAAGGGACTAGAAGATTTATGAAAGCGAGCGCTCCACTCTTACGACAAAGGAGTAGACGACACGACGGCCCAGTGAACTGTCACTTGTAGTACTGTATAGTACTATAGTTTTGCTGTTTCGCACGATCCATTGATACAAACCCGATTAAATAGGAAAGGGCGGGATTTTTCCCGCGCGGTAGATGATACTGGCCATACATTTCAAAGGCAGTTTTAATGTATGCAAACTGAATAATTATAAGTAACAATATGATATCTAGTAAAACTAAAAACACATACGATTTACTGTGTTAGAGTGTAGTAGTAGTGCTGTATTGCATAGTTGTTAGATGTAACATGCGAGAACGTGTAGAGATGTAGTTTTGGAGGGCCTACAGAGAGAAAAGCGTAATACGGTCACCGAACTTCAGAATAAGCTAATTACGGTCACTATATACGTTTTGCGGTGATTATACGGTCACTTGCTCACAGTTCAGCATCGGATTGCACTCTGTTGACCAGCTAAATAGTCTGCGTGGCGCCATGTTGACTAGTTAAATTGTCCATGTTCTTTGTGGGTCCCACTTGTCAGTTCGCATAGGCAAAAGGTCAGATAAACACAAATTTACGCAGGCGCGACAAGGCTCCAACCCGTGCGCGGGAATCACCTGGTTGTGTATGTGTCTGTCAGGGCCTGATGTGTGCGCATGCACGTGTAGGTTGAGCACTTGAGCGTGAGAGTATGTGTTGGTCGGGTGGTGTACTGGTGTGTGCATGCATGCGTGCGTGTGTGCGTGTGAGTGTTGTGTGCGTGCGTGTGAGTGTTGCGTGCGTGCGTGGTTGCGTGTGTACGTGTGAGTGTTGCGTGCGTGCGTGGGTGCATGTGTTTGTGTGAGTGTTGCGTGGATGCAGTTCGTGTGCATGCATGCGTGTGTGTATAATCACCACACCAGCTCATGTGTGTTAAAACAGACGGCTCAGTATACCAATACAAGGCCACCTTGTCCGCTGTGCCCGCGGTCATGACTTCAAACCACTGTCCAAATATTTTTTTGTCGTTTGTTTTCATTCTTACTAGCAAGATGCCCGTGCGTTGCACGTAACATCAAGATGCATTTGTATGACTTGTTTATCTTGTGAGAGAAAAGGATGAACGAGGGAAGGCCTTATTTGCAAATGTGGAGAGGTGTGTGGGTACCTTTTTGCAAAATTGCCATAGTTTCTTTCCTATCCATCAGATATAAATCGGACGGCCTATATTGCAGGATGGCAGGCACACCATCATCACCAACTCTGTTTTTTATAAGAGTGTATTTTATGTATTTTATAAGAGTGTAGATGTAGAGTAGATACAAGTCGACAGGTGGGCACGATGGTAGTGAGATAATGTTATGCAACACTAGAGGTGCCACGTGGAGCGTTTAACTGGTCAACTAGTCATGTCATGAGCAAATACAGAGTTGTACGGTGAGCCCGTGACTGTATAATAACCACTAAACGTAAATGGTGACCGTAATGAATGGATTCTGAAGTCCAATGCACGTATCGTGCTTTCGCTTCAAATACAATGATCGTCATTGCATATATCGCGAGAGAAAGATGAAACATGCGTGAATTTTCTGGGGGCTTACTTTTAGAGGACCTGGAGATAGTTTTGTGTGCATACGTGAAAGGGGAGTACATGGGGGTATGCGATGGAGAGAGAGATGCTCTTCGTTTCTCTTTATTATGACTAACTTTGTATATAGTATAAAAATATACAAATTCACAGTGCAGAATAAATATCATTGTGGGCACCATGCAATGCAAATTAGCATTCATACTCCTCCATATAACTTTGTAATGTTGTATATATGTAGAAACTCTAAAATAATTTTTTGGCCACACTTTATTCAAAAGGAATGTTGTATGCGAAATAAACGTGAAGAGAGGGCTTTTTAGATAAATGGGGTACGTGATGTAACATGTGTGAATGTGTAGTTGATGCATTTGGCGGGGCCTACAGAGGTATGTGTGTGTATTACGTATTCGAGAGAGGCATGGATAGAGGGGCCGACGGGGGGACGTGGGAGAGATAGCACGAGAAATGAGAGTGGTCTAGAGAGAGAGAGACGAATATGACATCACGACAAGAGATTCCATTCCCTTGAGTGTGTATATGCAAGGGGGGAGGGAATAGAGGCACCAGGAGAAATTTCCTGTGTGTGTGGTGTTTGTGTTGGTATGTGTGGGTGTGAGAAGATAATGAGACGTGGGGGCAGAGGGTGTGTCACCGCGTGAGGTCCGGTGGGTCGAGGTGAGGCCCTTCGTTCGGTTCCGTCCTGCGCCACATTGGTCGGCCCGTGACGCATTTAGGAAGACCCATGGATGACTAGTCGTACAAGACAAAGATAGCAGAATTGTGAAGGACTCTATGTCCACTGACAAAGCCAGCTAGGATTTTTAACCCTAGGTTCTCGGACTAAGGTAACCCCTTTATCTCTGATATTACTATTCATCCAACCTAACTTTAAGGGGCATCCTACAGAATGCTCTGCTAGAATCGTACTCGTCGATTAGGAAGAAAGGTGTGAGACAATGCGTGAGAGACATGCGTAAAGATAATGTGCGTACATGAGACACGTAGGCAGGTCCATGTATATAGAAAGGGTCGATGAGGATTGTGCGTGTGTATGTTTGCGAGAGGAAGAGTGCTTGTGATAAAGGTTAGTGAAAACAGTTGTAAATGGTTACGAGAGGGAGGGAGGGTTATATCTAGAGCATGTGTGCGAGAAAGACACCTCGGGAGAGAGTGTGTGAGCATGTGTGAGAGACCACCGATGGAGAGTGAAACTACACATAAAAGACTGCTCTACACATTGATTAAAGATATAAATTGTATCCAAATATTAGGATGGGATCATGATATTTGCAATTCGCGTAAGGAGCGGTCATTGATCCATCAGACATCTAGATTCTATCGAATTTGAGCATGTCTATGTTATTATTCGACACAATTGATCCACATAGTTAGTATTTTGAACTCCAGACAATGCATCGCTTTAGCAATCGAATATAAACATGAGTATAGTTCATGTTGTGTGTGTAAAGCACATTATACATACGAAAGTTACACAATGCATTATAAATAGCTACCTATGAACTAGCATACATATGAATTCAACTTAAGGTGGTTTAAAAAAATCGAAATCAACATGAAGTCCATTCAATTATTTGAATTTGATATCATGGCATTTGTAAACCATACCTAAATTATGGGGGCACCAATCTTTGCTCTGATTTTGTACATAATAGCATATGTAGTCGTGTACAAAATAGATTCAAATTTAGCTCCTCCATTCCAAAATAATCGTAGTTATAGGATTTTCAAGTGTCAAAATTTCAAAAAGAAGCGGATAATTTAATGAGGTTTTCAAACATACAAGGTCAAATATAATGTTGTCTATTTAGGTCAATCCTCATAGTTCAAGAGTACTCTAAACGTGAATGCTTGTGTTTCAAAATTTCGAACGAAGCGCCAAAAGAGCCTCTACTCGCCCGAAACCGCGTGAGACCAATGTTTGGTAGTACAAGGAAATTAATTTTCTAATAACTCCGACCCGTGAAACCTACCGGCCCGACGTCCAAAGGTCTAAACCGGGGTAGGTTTGTGGCTTCATCTAGACGCCACGCAACCGCATCCGAAAAACATTCATACACAATGGCCGCCTAAGCACACATGCGCGCGGCCGAAATCGCTCCCGCCCACTATTTGGGACACCTGGGATTACCATCCTGCCCCCGACCCGCAGTAGTTCCGAAATTTAAGAGGGGGGCAAAGTTTGTACTTTCCCCAAATTTCAAACAAGCGCGTCCCATCTTCTGTTCAAAAAAGCCAAAAACAAGCGCGTCCCAGACCGAAACATGGTTCCCCCCACCCATCTGATTCCCCATTCGTACTCCGTGGGCGCCAAAACTACCTCTCCACCAGCCGCGAAACCCCGGCGTCCTCCGTCCGCCACCCCATCCCACCCATCAAACGCCGCCCTCCTCCATCACGCCGGAGCCGATACCCCGACGTCTTCGTCCACCGCAACCTCAGTCGCAACACCCTCCACAGCTAGTAGTTGAAGCCGAGGCCGAGCCGTCCGTACCCGAGCCAATTCAACCACGCCGTCCTGCGCCTCACCGCTGCCGCTCCAACTTCGCCACCCTCCACCGCACCGAAGTTGTTCCTGCTACACCATCCTTCGCCGCCTCGGATCTACTTCCCCTCCGCCGACATACGGCCACGGCAACACAGTCAACAATTTTGCCATTGGTTCGTCCAAGCCTGCACCCTCCAGAACATCGGTTTCCCCGGTAAAAAGAAGAAGATCGGCGTGACATGTGGAGGTGACCACACCAGCAACCAAAAAAGGTACTCCTCTTCCCTTATTCGTGCAAATCTTACGTCTCTGCTTGCACGGTATTCATCCCACAGAAGACACTAGTTGACCGCTTCTTCTTGATACTAGATGTTCCTAGTAACTCGCGATGCACAAGGTTTCTCCTCATATACTATTTCACCTTAGCTAGAGGTCCGTCGCCCCCCTGAATTTCAATTTCTGGCCAGTTGATTCCCAATTAACGAAAGCATTCCCCGGCGTAAGAGGCGCTAGTACGCCTATTACGCTGGGGAAGCAGCGCCTTGGTGTTTATCTTAGGGTTGTGTGCGGCCTAGAGCTACTGGCGCCCGATCTGGAGGTCGGCCGGGATTAAAGGGATGGCCTGGGGGCGCTGCCAAGCACGGCGGTGGTGTGAGGTCGATGGGAGGGCGGGGCGGCGGAGGCAGGGGTCTGGGCCGGTAGTCGCTGGCGGTTCGAGAAAGATCGTCAACAATGACTGGGGGGAGGTAGACGAAGGCCATCTGCCCGTTCCTTATAGATCGGATGGTTCATTAAACAAATTGACTGACCTATTTATTTTCAGTCGACTGTTATCTTAGATATGACCACATGTGGTGGTGTGCTGGACGAGTACCTGCATTTCCTATGCTCATATATTACAAAATCATACGGAGTAGAATCTAATTTTGTTTGCCATGCAATGTTGTAGAGCTATCATATGTCTCATGTCATTTATTTTTCAGCCACCTGCTATCTGCTACTTTTACAGTGCACTAGTTCTGCACACACTTCACCCTTACTCTCACTATTGTGTTTTTATGCAAGGGTATTTCAGACTCTGCTGCCATGAGAGAAGCCAAAAAGAAAAGAGAGAAGTCGCTCCAGCTTCGTATGCGGGTAGGCAAGACACGTTACAGCGGTATAAAGGGTGCAGTGTCAGCAGATGGAGACAGTGAACGTAGCTCTGGAGTTGATGACCTCGCTCGCAATGAACCACCATCCCAGGTGCTTGCTTTAACTTCGTGGTGTCATATGTGGTTGCATGTTCCATATGGTGTCTAGCTTGTATTCGAAAGGCCGAAGTTGGTAAGATATTATTTTTTACATCAACCACCATCCCGTGAGCACCAGAAGACAAATAGCTAGTCAGGGCACTGGCCGAGCCAGTGACAAGCCCAGCAAAGATAGGCATCACCTGGAAGCCAACTAAAAAGCTGCGATGGTGACGAAGCAGCCCGCCTCCCACCAGGCTCTCAGGTCCTAGATGATCATGCTCACCACTCCAGCCGGATGTCTAGCTTGTATTGCTTCCAATTTGGTTAAATTGCATCTGCTTAGCTTACACATTATACCTTTGAATATGACATACCTTTCTGTTTTTGGTACATACTAGTACACTCTGTGTATTAACCATGTTCTTACATCAAACTAATGTTCTTGTGTATCCCTCATCAATCACTTATGACGAGGCAGGCAGGCAAGGGGGCTACTCCTCATTTAAAGAATGCAGCGTCAGCCTCCCGACATGATTCTCAAGAAACAGAAATGCTAGATGAAGATAGTGAACGTAGCTCTGTAGTTGATTACAGCATTTCCCCTACACTAGCATCGCAGGTGCTTGCTCTGACTTGGCAGCGTGAAACCTGGTTGCATGTTGCATATGGTGTCTAGATTGTAATTTTTCCAATCTGGTTAAACTGCATGTGCTAGTCTGCTTAGCTTATGCATTATACCTGTTAATGTGACATTCCTTCCTGTATTTAGTACATAGTACATCTGTCTATTAAGCATGTCCTTACATAAAACTATTGTTTTTTTTTGTATCCCGCATCAATCAACATGACGAGACACCTTTAGTATATGCAGTGCGATATTAGTTGCATCTTTCATATGATTTATAGCATGCGCTGCTTCTAATTTGTTGAAATCCCATTTATGATGGGACGCTTTTAACTTGGCAGAGTCATATTGGTTGCATCTTTCATGTGGTGTCTAGCTTGCATTGCTTCTTATTTGCTGGAATGGTTTCTGCTTAGTTTACACAAACAGTTGTGAACATGCCATGCCGTCCTGTTTTTTGTACATACTCCATCCTAGTATCATGTGTTTGCCTTACATGAAAGTAGTGATTGTCAGTATCATGCATGAATGAGTTCTGAAGAGAGAATTTTATTGCTTTTTCTTGTCGGTTTTAATTGACAATTCAAAATCAATAAAGTGGAAGGAAGTTAGCAAGGCAGCGGATAAAGGTGCTCCTTCCGAACGGAGGGCCTCTACAGTTTCTACTCCTCCACACCCCAAGATGATTTCCAAGACAACACATGCATAGACACTCAACAAAGCTGTGTTTATGATGAGCACGTCTCCCCTAGTGCAGCATCACCGGTGCTCCCTCTAACTTGGCACTGTTATATGTGGTTGCATGTTATGTGTGATGTCTAGCTTATATTGCTTCTAATTTTGTTGAATTCCATCTGCTTACTTTACACATTATACTTGAATAAGACACGTGTTCCTGTTTCTAGAACATACAATATCTGTCTATCACACCATGTTCTTACATCAAATTACTACTGTTGTGTAACCTGCAACAATCACTTATCATAAGACATGTTTGACTTTGGAGTGTGATATAGGTTACATCTCACATTCTTTTCTAGTTTGTACTACTAATTTGTTGAAATGGCACTTATGACGAGACAGTTTTAACTTGGTAGAGTGATATTCGTTGCATCTTTCATATGGTGTCTAGCTTTCATTGCTTCTAATTTGTTGAAATGCCTTCTCCTTAGTTTACACATCATAAGCTGTGAATATGCAATGCTGTGAATATGCAATGGCACTAATGACGAGAGACCTCTAACATGGTAGTGTGATGTTGTTTGCATCTTGCATATGATTTATTTCTTGTACTGCTTCACATTTGTTTAAACGCCATTTATGATGAGACACTGTTAACTTGGCAGAGCAATATTTGTAGCGTCTTTCATATGGTGTCTACCTTCCATTGCATTGCTTCTAATTTGGTGAAATGTCTTCTTAGTTTACACATCATAGTTCTGGTTATCTCTTCCGTCCTGTTTTTCATACATATTACATCCTCCTATCATGTGGTTGTCTAACATCAAAGTTCAGTTCGTCTGTATCACGCATCAATTTGTTCTGAAGAACTAAATTGTTATTCGTTTTTCTTGTTGGCTTGACTTAACATGGCACAGAGAAAGAGGAAGAAACACAGAATGGCAGGGAATGAGAAGCGGATGAATCCTGCAGATTCTGCTGGTACTGATGGTGCAATAGAAGGTCAAAGTCCAGCGGAAAATTCTACAAACACGGCATCCCATGGTACGCGAGTTGCAAAAAAAGCCAAACAAAAACAAATAGCTGCCACCAAACAAGCAGAGACAGCCCTAGTTCTTGCAACAGCTACCACAGTACTACCAGCTGCACGACTTACTCGTGCGTCAACTGAGCTAGCAGCACGTTCCCAAGCTCCCTTTCCACCTGACACTACTTCCCAAGCACTCTTGACACAAGATGAGTTGGCAATATCAGATGAACCTTGTGAGCTTCAACAGCAAGAAGGTAGTTGCTGGAGTCAAGTTACAGTTGCATGCTTCTTTATATGTAGTCTCACAGTTTGATGTACACTAACACTTCCTATGTTGGTTGTTGGACTAGCACCTAGGCGCAAGAGGAAACAAACATCAGGGATAATGCTCGGTAGGTTAACTAAATCTAGAGGAGGAAGAATGGAGATCCGTTTTGGGGCAGGTTTAAAAAGGCCACGTCATGCTACAGAGTCAGCCAAGTTAGTATCAGAGGCAGCGGTTGCCGTTAGGTGTCATGTACGTATCCTCCCAACATGGATTCAGTACAGGAATGACAAAGACGAAATCCAGTTCAACACCTTCCTCGACCATTTATATGTAAGTATGGTTATGTATGGAAACTAGTAATATCGTCTTGCTCTGTCCCATACTTTCTAGGTTGCTGATAATGAGACTCCCATAATTTTCAACAGATGAGGTTCAAGTTGGATAGCCAAGATGATGCAACCAGACAAGCTTGCACCCATGTTTTCAAGTCTGCTCTGCGACAGTATCGGTATAACTTGAGGAAAACTCACTTTGAAGGCAAGGCTAACATTGAACTTTTCCAAACATCTCAAGTGGAAAATATATCGGATGAAGACTGGAGGGGCCTTGTTAAACACTGGTCTGATCCGAAGTATTAGGTACATTATATATATATATGTGATCAGATCACATGTTGAAGTCCTATTTACGCATGTGCCACACAAATCTATCTTCTTGTAGGTGAACTGTTCAAAGAACAAGGCCAACCGTACGAAAGTGAAATACCAACAGACGACAGGATCTCGTAGCTATATTGCACACTGCGAGGCTCTTGTAATTAGCTGCTGTTTCACTCTTTTCGCTGTACCATATTATCAGATCTATATTGACTTGTTCGAAATGCAGAGGAAAGCCCACGAGGACCAAAAAGTACCTGAACCAAATGATGTGGAAATCTTCAAGGACTGTCACACCAGCAAGAAGAAGGGCATGACTACACCAGTCAAAGCCGCTATTGTAAGTCCTTAATCCTCATGCCTTTTAACTACTACTTACTCTGACTTGTGCCTTGAACTGCATGGTTTGCAGCCAATGTCTATTACTCTTTTCAATTTTATACACAATTGTCTTAGCGTATCATTGCACCTTACAAGGTTTAAACGAGAGGAGTGATGTTCCTTTGATCTTGACCCGCAATCTAGTTCTGTGCTGGACTTGCCCACACAACGTTACAATTGCCTGTTTGTCTGTTCTCAGTTGTTTTGTGATATGAATGATGTCATACTATGTTTACCGTATTATAAACTTCGTCTCTTTATCCTTAGCCCTCAATACAATGTGAAGAAATAGACAATACATTAGCGATGGTACATGGTCATATGTTTGGAACCTGGTTTTATTATGTACTTTGCAATAAAATACAACTAATATTTTACATGGGTTCACCAGAATAAGTTCTGTATATAGACCAAAGCTATTTTGTTTGGTTTTGCTGCCTCCTTAATATCTTCTGTTCTGGTACTACTAATGTAAAACCTCAACTTTTCAACGAGCTATGGAAAAAATGGTGGAACCGCCACCTTCTGAAGGTGGCGAGGCAACTATAACTGCAATGTCAGCTCTTGCTGCAGTGGGTCAGTACCTGTCCACTAACAGTGCCAAAAGCACGTTCTTGCGTAATACTGGGTTGGTTGTTAAGGCAATATCGTCCAAACTGCCTCATGATCAAGATATGCAAGCTCAAAGCAATGTTGTATCTGCGCTCCAGACACAAGTCCATTCCCTAACAAAGACCCTTTGTGAAACAAGGAGAAACATTGCTCAATGTCGTCAAGATATGCATGGTTTTGAAACCAGACTATCAGACATTTGCTATGTTGTTCAGGATCCTAGGGGAAATGAAGGTGAGGGTTATGGTGCTCCATCGGACAATACAACATGTGTAACGCCCACGATGCGGCTATATCTCCCACGTGTCGAGGCACGACTTAGAGGCATAACCGCATAGTGGTTTTGTCGCAAGAAGGGTCATCTTCACACAATCCCATGTAATGAACAAGAATGGGATAAAGAGTTGGCTTACAATCGCCACTTCACACAATACATAAATATCATTCATACATCATCCAAAATACAAACATATAGACCGACTACGGTCAACATCCAGATGAAAATAAGACAACCCCAAATGCTAGATCCCCGATCGTCCCAACTGGGCTCCACTACTGATCATCAGGAAAAGACACATAATAACGACCACGTTCCTCGTCGAACTCCCACTTGAGATCGACGCCATCGTCTGCACTGGCATCGTCGGCACCTGCAACTGGTGTTGGAAGTATCTGTGAGTCACGGGGACTCAGCAATCTCACACCCGCGAGATCAAGACTATTTAAGTTTAAAGGGGGAATGGTGCAAAGAGGTGGAGCTGCAGCGGCAAAAACATATTTGGTGGCTAACTTGCGCATATGAGGGCGAGAAGAGAAGCAAAGGAACGGACGTCATCTAGCAATGACCAAGAAGAGGTCCTGAACGCCTACTTACGTCATACATAACACAGACCGTGTTCACTTCCCGGACTCCGCCGAGAAGAGACCATCACGGCTACACACGCACTTGGTGTATTTTAATTGGGTCAAGTGACAAGTTATCCACAACCGGACATTCACAAATTCCCATCTGCCTCATAACCGCGGGCACGGCTTTCGAAAGATAATACCCTGCAGGGGTGTTCCAACTTAGCCCATCATAAGCTCTCACAGTCAACGAAGGATAAACCTTCTCCCGGAAAGACCCGATCAGTCTCGGAATCCCGGTTAACAAGACATCTCGACAATGGTAAAACAAGACCAGCAAAGCCTCCCGAATGTGCCGACAAATCCCGATAGGAGCTGCACATATCTCATTCTCAGGGCACACCGGATTGTCCAAGCTTCCGATAGGCCAGACCAGAGTTGCCCCTGGTGGCCACCGGCGGCTGACAGTTTGGACCAATACTCAGAGGAGCACTGGCCCGGGGGTTTAAAATAAAGATGACCCTCGGGCTCTAGAAAACCCGGGGGAAAAAGGTATAGGTCGCAAATGGTAAAACCAAAGTTGGGCCTTGCTGGAGGAGTTTTATTCAAGGCGAACTGTCGAGGGGGTCCCATAAATCACCCGACCGCGTAAGGAACGCAAACGCAAGGAACATAATCCCGGTATAACAGTAACTAGGGCGGCAAGAGTGGAACAAAACACCAGACATAAGGCCGAGCCTTCCACCCTTAACCAAAATATATAGATGCATTAATTAAATAAGAGATATTGTGATATCCCAACATGTCCATGTTCCGATATGGAACAACTTCAACTTCACCTGCAACTAGCAACGCTATAAGAGGGGCTGAGCAAAAGCGGTAACATAGCCAAACAACGGTTTGCTAGGAAAGGATGGTTAGGGGCTGACATGGCTGAAATAGGAGACATGATATAGCCAGTGATAGGTAGCGAGCATGGCAATAGAGCGAACAACTAGCATAGCAAAGATAGAAGTGATTTCGAGGGGTGGTCATCTTGCCTGCAAGATTCTCAGAGTTGTCGAAAGCTTGATCCTCGTAAGCGTACTCGACAGGTTCCTCGTTCACGAACTCGTCTCCCGGCTCTACCCAAGACAAGAACACAAACAAACGGACCCACAATCAACAACGAGAAATGCACAAGCAACATGGCAGTAACTTGGCAAACCAAGCATGCCACTGGAAAGATGAGATGATTTCGGTCGAAATCGATATAAAGATCACCGGAATCGGATGCACGGTTTGCAAATGGCAAGCAAAACAAGAATGACACTAATCTGCGTTAAACAGCAAGATAGCACTTAAAATACCACAAGTAACAATGCTACAGCACCCCAACATAGCAACAAAGCACATGGCAGTAATCTACAGGAGATGCTTGACAAAAGATGAACACTGAGCTACGGCTAGTTCACAACATATCAAGCTCAAACAAGCATGGCAAAAGTGCAAAAGATTACAGGTTCACAGACTTAGTGAAAAACTGGACATGGCAGAAATCAGCATCAGGTAGCAATGTTCGGAGCACGAAATCAATATGCTACAGGAACTTAACATAGCAAAAAAAGGCATGGTAGTGTTCTACTAAATGCACATGACAAAACTCCCTTACTGACCATAAGCCAAAAATGACCAGAAGATATGATGGCAAGCATGTAAACATAGCAAGTTTCGTTATCAGGTTTCAGACTTAGCAGAAAATAGAGCATGGCAGAAATATAAATATGTAGGCCTCTTTGTGAGCTTGATGCACTCACTACAGAGCAATGCATGACAACCCAAGCATACCTACAGCAAGATGGCATGTTTATGAAGCTATCCATGGCAAGAACAATTGTTTAGCATGTATGGATAAACTACAATAAGCTTGGCAAAAATGCATACCATGTTAAGAATCTGCCAGAAATATTTTATAGCAAAAGTAGAGCAAGATTGAGTCATTCTATTGTACTCTAAAATTGCAAACAATTGCAGGAATGGATCAATTGCAACTATATCTACAAAACATCCTTACTGAACAACTCCAAAATATGCATGGATCTCTCTCTAGCATCAAGTTTACATGGCAACAAAATTACAGCAGACAAAAACTTAGAGAAATCACTAAGTCCCTGAAATCAGAATTATTACGGGGCCTACTTTGCATGCTTGTGCTAGTCACCACAAAGACCACAAAAATACATGGACCATACCACTGGAAAGATGGCATGGCATACTTCAAAACACATGTAGAGTTCATGCTCAAAAGATGCACAGAATAAATGATACAAAAATGACAAATCTCCAAGTTCTGATAAGAACCAGAGATTAACAGCAACTAGCCCTCTTCAACGAAGATTTGGGCATCAAGATTACCTCTAATGAACATGGTGCAATTGAACAAAATTTAGAGCATCACGAGACGAACAATTTGACATATTAAACGCGCGAATCTGAGCTACATGGATAAAGTTATCACATCGGGAACAGGAGCATATGCTGAGAAAATTATCAGACTTGGCAAAACGGAGGGGGGGTTTCGGGTCAACCTTTGACCAGATCTGGATCGCGGTCAACGGGAGCTCGAGCTCGCCGGCTCGGGCCGGAGGAGGAGAGGGGGCCGGCGGGCGAGGGGCCGGAGGCCGGTGGCGAGGCGGCAGCACCGGAGGAGGGGCCCGCCGGCGG
>NC_057805.1:138972315-138981878 GCF_018294505.1 Triticum aestivum
AGATTTCGTTTTTCGGGATGCCCACTCATTTATAGGTAGAGGGAGCTAGGAGACTCCAAATGAGGTGCGGTTTTCGCCCACACGATCGCGATCGAACGACCTAGAGCATGGAAGAGAGTTTGGTGGGCTTTGGGCTGGTTTTGGAGGGGGTTTTTGTTGGATACTCAAATGGACATTGCGGAGGCCCGGTTAACCGTTGGAGTACCAAACGACCTCCGAATGGAACGAAACTTGACCGGTAGTCTCCGTGTGGTATATTAAGACCACATGACAAGCCTCGGTCCATTCCGAGAAAGTTTGACACACGCACATGAAAGAAAACTAGAGGGGTGCACCGGAGGAGATAGGAGCGCCGGATTGGAAAACGGACAATGGGGAAAATGCTCGGATGCATGAGACGAACATATATGCAAAAGTAATGCACATGATGACATGATATGAAAATGCATGACATGAAAAAATACAAAACGAAAGACAAAACCCGACAACGGAGGGAAAAACATATCACATAGCCGGAAATGGCAAGAGTCGGAGTTACAAATATGGCAAGTTACATGCGGGGTGTTACAACACTCCACCACCACGAGAGGATCTCGTCCCAAGATCTAGGACTGAAAGAACTCCGGATATTCGGAACGGAGATGGTCCTCACGTTCCCAGGTGGCTTCCCAGTCGGAATGGTGCGACCACTTCACTTTGAGGAATTTGATAGACTTGTTGCGAGTCTTGCGCTCAGTTTCTTCAAGAATAGCAACTGGGTGCTCATGATAAGACAAATCTTCTTGGAGGTCAATCTCTTCGAAGTCGATAGTGCGCTCAGGCGTCTTGAAGCACTTGGAGAGCTGTGACACATGGAACACATCGTGCACGTTTGCGAAGTTGGAAGGAAGCTCAAGTTGATAGGCGAGGTCGCCTCTTTTGCCAATGATCTTGAAAGGACCCACGTATCTCGGGGCAAGTTTCCCTTTGATACCGAAGCGACGAGTGCCTTTCATTGGAGAGACGCGGAGGTAGACATGGTTTCCGATCTCGAAAGCCAAATCACGATGCTTACTATCATAGTAACTCTTCTGGCGCGATTGCGCGGCTTTGAGATTATCATGGATGACTTTACACATTTCTTCAGCTTCAGTGATTAAGTCATTGCCAAGAAGTTGGCGTTCACCAGTCTCTGACCAATTGAGAGGAGTACGGCACTTTCTGCCATAGAGAATCTCGAATGGGGCTTTGCCCGAACTCGCTTGGAAGCTATTGTTGTAGGAGAATTCAGCATATGGCAGACAATCTTCCCATTTCATGCCAAAAGAAATGACACAAGCCCTGAGCATATCTTCAAGAATTTGATTGACTCGCTCGACTTGGCCACTAGTTTGAGGGTGGAAAGCTGTGCTGAAGCGAATATTAGTGCCCATGGCCTTCTGGAAGGAGTCCCAGAACTTAGAGGTGAAGATGCTTCCACGATCCGAAGAAATCAATTGTGGAATGCCGTGCAAGGAGACAATTCTGGAGGTGTAGAGCTCTGCCAGCTGAGCTGCTGTGATGGATTCTTTGATAGGAAGGAAATGAGCCACTTTAGAGAGCTTGTCAATGACAACGAAGATAGCATCATTTCCGCGCTTGGATTTGGGAAATCCAGTCACGAAGTCCATTTTGATATGATCAAACTTCCATTCCGGAATAGCAAGAGGTTGGAGGAGACCAGCTGGTCGTTGGTGTTCTGCTTTCACTCTTCGGCAGACATCACATTCATTCACGAATTGAGCAATTTCTCGCTTCATTCGAGTCCACCAATACGACTGCTTGAGATCATGATACATCTTCGTACTTCCAGGATGAATAGAAAGGAGAGAATTGTGCGCTTCGTTCATTATGACTTTCCTTAGATCACCTTTCGGAACCACAATTCGGTCCTCGAAGAACAAAGTGTCTCTGTCATCAATGCGATAGCACTTGTATTTGGAAAGACCCTTGTCGATACCACGTTTCACCTTCTTCACCATGGCATCAAGGAGTTGTGCCTCACGAATTTGATCTTCCAAAGTAGGAGATACTATGAGGTTGGCAAGAACGCCTTGAGGAACAACTTGGAGATTCAGCTTGCGGAAAACTTCACAAAGATCCGGTTGGAACGGCTTGAGAATTAAGCTGTTGCAATAAGCTTTCCTGCTTAACGCATCTGCAATGACATTAGCCTTGCCTGGAGTATATTCGATACTCGGATTGTACTCTTGAATCATTTCGACCCATCGAGTCTGCCTGAGGTTGAGATTGGGCTGAGTGAAGATATACTTGAGACTCTTGTGATCAGTGAAAATGTCCACTTGTCTTCCCAACAAGAGATGTCTCCACGTAATCAATGCATGGACAACTGCCGCCAACTCAAGATCGTGAGTGGGGTAGTTCTTCTTGTTGGGCTTCAACTGCCGAGAGGTATAGGCCACAACTTTCTTCTCTTGCATTAACACAGCACCGAGACCTTGGAGAGAAGCATCACAGAAAACT
This sequence comes from Triticum aestivum, assembly GCF_018294505.1. NCBI lineage: Eukaryota > Viridiplantae > Streptophyta > Magnoliopsida > Poales > Poaceae > Triticum > Triticum aestivum. The sequence goes on from NC_057805.1 coordinate 138,974,818, forward strand.
TCATATGGCTTGGATTCATCAGGAGGAGTCAAAACAGGAGCTGTGACTAGTTTCTGTTTGAGAGTGTTGAAAGCAACGTCACACTCAGGAGACCAGACATACTTCACATGCTTCTGTAGGAGGTTGGAAAGAGGCTTTGCAATCTTGGAAAAATTCTCAACGAATCTTCGGCAATAACTTGCAAGACCCAGAAAACTGCGGAGCTGCTTGACATTTTGAGGAGGTTCCCAATCCAGAACTGCGGACACCTTCTCGGGGTTAACAGCGATGCCTTTGGCGGAGATGATGTGACCAAGGAAAAGAACTTCATCAAGCCAAAACTCACATTTGGAGAACTTCGCATAGAATTGATACTCTCTGAGCTTGTCGAGCACCAATCGCAAATGTTTGGCATGATCCTGCTTATTCTTGGAGAAGACCAAGATATCATCGAGATACACCAAAACGAATTCATTGGTATAGGGGTTGAAGATGAAATTCATCATCCGAGAGAACACCGGAGGAGCATTGACAAGGCCGAAACACACGACAGTATATTCATAGGAACCAAAGCTTGTTCTGAATGCTGTCTTGGGAATATCTTCTTCACGAATGCGAATCTGATGATAACCCATACGAAGGTCAAGCTTCGAGAAAACTTTAGCGCCCTTGAGTTGCTCAAATAGCTCATTGATGTTGGGAAGTGGGTACTTGTTCTTGATTGTCTTCTTGTTCAATGGACGGTAGTCGACGCAAAGTCGGTCCGTGCCATCCTTCTTCTTGACAAAGAGAACACCACAACCCCAAGGAGAAGAACTCGGTCTGATCAAACCCAGACGTTCTTGTTCATCGAGCTGCTTCTTCAATTCCTTCAGCTCGTTTGGTCCATTCTTGTATGGACGCTTGCAAACGGGTACAGTACCAGGCTCTAGTTCGATAACGAACTCAACTGGCCGGTGCGGAGGCATACCCGGAAGCTCTTCTGGGAAGACATCTTGATACTCGCAAACGACTGGAATTTGAGAGATGGCATCCAATTCGCCCTTCTCATTGAGAGAGAAAAACCGAATGGTTTCATTACGAGCGGCAAAAACAATCACATTCTCAGACGAGTGTGTCAATTGAATTTCTCTGGCAGCACAATCAAGTTGAGCCTTGTGCTTAGAAAGCCAGTCCATCCCGAGAATAAGATCAATATCCGAGTCACCAAGAACAATTGGAGAAGACTGGAATGCATAATCGCCCAACTTGATGGTAACATTCGGAACCATGGAACTTGCATTCATGCATTTGCCTGGAGAGACAACTGCTAACGGCCTAGGCAATCCTTGGAAATGCAATTCATGCTTGGATGCAAAAGGTCTTGATATGAAAGAAAGAGATGCACCAGTATCAAAAAGAACTTTTGCAGGAATATCGTTAACAGGAAGATTACCCATTATCACATCAGTAGATTCCTCCGCTTGAGCTGCATTCATCATGTTCACCTTTGCAAACTTTGGATTATGCTTGACCACTGCATTGCTGGAAGATCTGACAGGAGGAGGAGGAGGAAGACGCCTCTGGTTGAAGCACTTGTTAGCATAGTGACCTTTCTGCTGACATTTGTTGCAAGTCACCTCTGAGAGTGGACGGTGATAAGGAGCATTGGACTTTGGAGCTTGATTCTGAGACTTGTTCTGATAGCCAGAGTTAGAAGAGTTGTTAGAACCATGGCCACCTTTGTTCTTCTGCTGGTAAGGCTGACGAAACGGAGGAGGAGGAGGCAACCAAAACTTCTGTTGCTTAACTGACACAAGTGAGGAAGAAGAAGACTGAACTGCGTCCCTGACTCTTTTCTTAGAAGCCTCACACTTGAGCTGAGCAGCCTCTTGCTTCAGTGCCATATTGTAGAATTGATCAAACTGAGTAGGCTCAACAAGAACGAGAGCTAACTGCAGGTCCTCTTTAAGACCACCTCGGAAGTGATAGATCATGCTCTTCTCATCAGGAACATCTTGTTTAGCGAAGCGAGCAAGTTTCTGAAACTGAATGTTATATTGATACACAGACATGTTTCCTTGCTTGAGATTGCGGAACTCCTCACGCTTGCTCTCAACAACACTTTGTGGAATGTGGTGCGCTTTGAAGTCCCGACAGAAGTCAGTCCAAGTGATCACACGACCTCCTCTGGAATCTTTGTATTGCTGAAACCAATCAGCAGCTTGGTCCTTGAGCTGGAAAGAAGCGAACTTGACAAAGTCCTCAGGCCTGACATTGCTACATTGAAAATGCTTGTTGATGTCCACGAGCCAATCATCGGCATCCGTGGCCTCGGCACAGTAGCTGAAAGACTTGGGCTGATTTGCGAGAAACTGGTTGAGAGTGGCAAAGTGAAACTGATTGTTGCCTTGACCTTGATTGCCTTGATTGCCTTGCCCTTGAGTACGTTCTTGCAAGAGTTGCAGAATCATCTGAGCATTGGCGTTGGTGGCTGCCATGATTTATTGCCATGCCTCCGGAGGTGGAGGTGGTGGCGGAGGGTTCGCTTGACTCCCTTCATTGCGATCCGGATTCTGACGCGTTGGCGGAGCCATCCTGAAGAGGGTGACATCCGTTAGCATCTTGATAGACAAAAGATAAGTAGAATCAACGGATAGAAATTGCAACATATAATCTTCACAATAAACATTCGAACGAAGATGAACGAATGAATTCCGTAGTAAACCATCACACTTCCATAAGTTGGGAAGCCACTTGAAAAAGATATGGAATGAGCATATGAATTCGAAGCAACTCGAATACCACAATACAAAATAAAACAAAGTATTGGCTTGCAGAATAAGCTGGAACAAACATATGATAGATATTTCGTCCGAAGTTTTCGTGGTGGGGCCCACACGGGCTCAATCGTACAGCACCATCATGTACAAGGCTGTGCACATGACATACGAAGCGTCCCCGAGTCGGCAAAGCCATGGACCCTTTAAGACACAACGAGACCACTGTAAAATCAACCGTATACAGGCGGACCACTAGACGTTGAACCCCAATCTCATATCATGCGTCTGTCGGAAAGATATCCTAAGGCTACTAGAATTCCCACTTATAAACTCCCGAAACTTTCTGGTTATGCAATCTGGTGTAGGGGATACAGGGGACACAAATATATATCACCCAAACTAGCAATCCCTAGATCCAGCTGTATCCATCCGTCAACACATAACCAAGAAACCTTCGGAAATCGTTTACCTCAACCTTCGAAAAACATCCGTTATACAAGTTATGGCAATACTCCTGAACTCCCGCCCCAGTACTGGGTGGCGTCGAGGTGATCTCACCAACAACTGCATAAAAGAGATTTCGATGTCGGCGAAACTCAGGTATTCCAGAACTGCAACGATAAAATTGTGACGACCACACCTCGGAGCTCAACTCCCTGGGACACTGCCACAACCCCTAAATGACAAGAGGCACCAAGAACAATGTTCTTGTCACAAATCGATCGGAACGATTCCAAGATACCCGCGTGATCCTAAAAAATTTTTTTAGTGAAATTTGAGGAGAGAATAGTCAAAACTTCTACGTCAGGAGACCTCACCAGAGCGACGAAGGGACTGAGGAGTAAAAAGAATCCTACTCTCCGATATATATAATCCCAAGACTCAAAACTTTTTTTCTAGACTCAACAACGTCAGCGATTCGATCAAGCAGGGGGCTCCTAAGTCGGGGATGGCTCTGATACCAACTTGTAACGCCCACGATGCGGCTATATCTCCCACGTGTCGAGGCACGACTTAGAGGCATAACCGCATAGTGGTTTTGTCGCAAGAAGGGTCATCTTCACACAATCCCATGTAATGAACAAGAATGGGATAAAGAGTTGGCTTACAATCGCCACTTCACACAATACATAAATATCATTCATACATCATCCAAAATACAAACATATAGACCGACTACGGTCAACATCCAGATGAAAATAAGACAACCCCAAATGCTAGATCCCCGATCGTCCCAACTGGGCTCCACTACTGATCATCAGGAAAAGACACATAATAACGACCACGTTCCTCGTCGAACTCCCACTTGAGATCGACGCCATCGTCTGCACTGGCATCGTCGGCACCTGCAACTGGTGTTGGACGTATCTGTGAGTCACGGGGACTCAGCAATCTCACACCCGCGAGATCAAGACTATTTAAGTTTAAAGGGGGAATGGTGCAAAGAGGTGGAGCTGCAGCGGCAAAAACATATTTGGTGGCTAACTTGCGCATATGAGGGCGAGAAGAGAAGCAAAGGAACGGACGTCATCTAGCAATGACCAAGAAGAGGTCCTGAACGCCTACTTACGTCATACATAACACAGACCGTGTTCACTTCCCGGACTCCGCCGAGAAGAGACCATCACGGCTACACACGCACTTGGTGTATTTTAATTGGGTCAAGTGACAAGTTATCCACAACCGGACATTCACAAATTCCCATCAGCCTCATAACCGCGGGCACGGCTTTCGAAAGATAATACCCTGCAGAGGTGTTCCAACTTAGCCCATCATAAGCTCTCACGGTCAACGAAGGATAAACCTTCTCCCGGAAAGACCCGATCAGTCTCGGAATCCCGGTTAACAAGACATCTCGACAATGGTAAAACAAGACCAGCAAAGCCTCCCGAATGTGCCGACAAATCCCGATAGGAGCTGCACATATCTCGTTCTCAGGGCACACCGGATTGTCCAAGCTTCCGATAGGCCAGACCAGAGTTGCCCCTGGTGGCCACCGGCGGCTGACAGTTTGGACCAATACTCAGAGGAGCACTGGCCCGGGGGTTTAAAATAAAGATGACTCTCGGGCTCTAGAAAACCCGGGGGGAAAAGGTATAGGTCGCAAATGGTAAAACCAAGGTTGGGCCTTGCTGGAGGAGTTTTATTCAAGGCGAACTGTCGAGGGGGTCCCATAAATCACCAGATCGCGTAAGGAACGCAAACTCAAGGAACATAATCCCGGTATAACAGTAACTAGGGCGGCAAGAGTGGAACAAAACACCAGACATAAGGCCGAGCCTTCCACCCTTAACCAAAATATATAGATGCATTAATTAAATAAGAGATATTGTGATATCCCAACATGTCCATGTTCCGATATGGAACAACTTCAACTTCACCTGCAACTAGCAACGCTATAAGAGGGGCTGAGCAAAAGCGGTAACATAGCCAAACAACGGTTTGCTAGGAAAGGATGGTTAGGGGCTGACATGGCTGAAATAGGAGACATGATATAGCCAGTGATAGGTAGCGAGCATGGCAATAGAGCGAACAACTAGCATAGCAAAGATAGAAGTGATTTCGAGGGGTGGTCATCTTGTCTGCAAGATTCTCAGAGTTGTCGAAAGCTTGATCCTCGTAAGCGTACTCGACAGGTTCCTCGTTCACGAACTCGTCTCCCGGCTCTACCCAAGACAAGAACACAAACAAACGGACCCACAATCAACAACGAGAAATGCACAAGCAACATGATGCAAGACATGTATGATATGCAAGATATGATATGCGATGCGTATGCGTGCTCCGGAAGGAAAATGATGAACATGGCAGTAACTTGGCAAACCAAGCATGCCACTGGAAAGATGAGATGATTTCGGTCGAAATCGATATAAAGATCACCGGAATCGGATGCACGGTTTGCAAATGGCAAGCAAAACAAGAATGACACTAATCTGCGTTAAACAGCAAGATAGCACTTAAAATACCACAAGTAACAATGCTACATCACCCCAACATAGCAACAAAGCACATGGCAGTAATCTACAGGAGATGCTTGACAAAAGATGAACACTGAGCTACGGCTAGTTCACAACATATCAAGCTCAAACAAGCATGGCAAAAGTGCAAAAGATTACAGGTTCACAGACTTAGTGAAAAACTGGATATGGCAGAAATCAGTATCAGGTAGCAATGTTCGGAGCACGAAATCAATATGCTACAGGAACTTAACATAGCAAAAAAAGGCATGGTAGTGTTCTACTAAATGCACATGACAAAACTCCCTTACTGACCATAAGCCAAAAATGACCAGAAGATATGATGGCAAGCATGTAAACATAGCAAGTTTCGTTATCAGGTTTCAGACTTAGCAGAAAATAGAGCATGGCAGAAATATAAATATGTAGGCCTCTTTGTGAGCTTGATGCACTCACTACAGAGCAATGCATGACAACCCAAGCATACCTACAGCAAGATGGCATGTTTATGAAGCTATCCATGGCAAGAACAATTGTTTAGCATGTATGGATAAACTACAATAAGCTTGGCAAAAATGCATACCATGTTAAGAATCTGCCAGAAATATTTTATAGCAAAAGTAGAGCAAGATTGAGTCATTCTATTGTACTCTAAAATTGCAAACAATTGCAGGAATGGATCAATTGCAACTATATCTACAAAACATCCTTACTGAACAACTCCAAAATATGCATGGATCTCTCTCTAGCATCAAGTTTACATGGCAACAAAATTACAGCAGACAAAAACTTAGAGAAATCACTAAGTCCCTGAAATCAGAATTATTACGGGGCCTACTTTGCATGCTTGTGCTAGTCACCACAAAGACCACAAAAATACATGGACCATACCACTGGAAAGATGGCATGGCATACTTCAAAACACATGTAGAGTTCATGCTCAAAAGATGCACAGAATAAATGATACAAAAATGACAAATCTCCAAGTTCTGATAAGAACCAGAGATTAACAGCAACTAGCCCTCTTCAACGAAGATTTGGGCATCAAGATTACCTCTAATGAACATGGTGCAATTGAACAAAATTTAGAGCATCACGAGACGAACAATTTGACATATTAAACGCGCGAATCTGAGCTACATGGATAAAGTTATCACATCGGGAACAGGAGCATATGCTGAGAAAATTATCAGACTTGGCAAAACGGAGGGGGGGTTTCGGGTCAACCTTTGACCAGATCTGGATCGCGGTCAACGGGAGCTCGAGCTCGCCGGCTCGGGCCGGAGGAGGAGAGGGGGCCGGCGGGCGAGGGGCCGGAGGCCGGTGGCGAGGCGGCAGCACCGGAGGAGGGGCCCGCCGGCGG
>NC_057805.1:138981888-139008287 GCF_018294505.1 Triticum aestivum
GGCGGAGTCGGCGGCGGCCGACGGGAGGCGCGGAGGAGCGGGCCGAGGGGGCCGGCCACGGGCCCGGCGGGCCGGCGCGGTCCGGGCGGCGGCGGAGATGACGTGGCGCGCTCCGGTTGGCCGGGCGCGCGGCGGACGTTGTCCGGCCGGAGCGGACGCGTCCGGTGCGGCGCGGAGGGAGAGGGTTAGGGTTTCGTCTGAGATTTCGTTTTTCGGGATGCCCACGTATTTATAGGTAGAGGGAGCTAGGAGACTCCAAATGAGGTGCGGTTTTCGCCCACACGATCGCGATCGAACGACCTAGAGCATGGAAGAGAGTTTGGTGGGCTTTGGGCTGGTTTTGTAGGGGGTTTTTGTTGGATACTCAAATGGACATTGCGGAGGCCCGGTTAACCGTTGGAGTACCAAACGACCTCCGAATGGAACGAAACTTGACCGGTAGTCTCCGGGTGGTATATTAAGACCACATGACAAGCCTCGGTCCATTCCGAGAAAGTTTGACACACGCACACGAAAGAAAACTAGAGGGGTGCACCGGAGGAGATAGGAGCGCCGGATTGGAAAACGGACAACGGGGAAAATGCTCGGATGCATGAGACGAACACATATGCAAAAGTAATGCGCATGATGACATGATATGAAAATGCATGACATGACAAAATACAAAACGAAAGACAAAACCCGACAACGGAGGGAAAAACATATCACATAGCCGGAAATGGCAAGAGTCGGAGTTACAAATATGGCAAGTTACATGCGGGGTGTTACAACATGAAAGCATAACAGTCAGGTCAAATGAACTGAGCTTCTAAACTTCTGGTGGTGCATTTATCTGCTAGACTGTTAAGTTTTATGCCAACCTTCCTTTTGTTATATAGTTGTAATTTGTTTTGGTGCGATACAAAATTTATTCTTAACATGCAGCCACCGGCTGAAGAAAACAGCAAGCCATTTTTGTATAGTGTAGGGTGTTCCCTATATTTGCGCTGGTGGCGATCTTTGATGCCGAGTGGATGTAATCTGTGCAATCGCCTTAATAGCCTAGCGTTAGTTTCGGCCTTATTTATTTCCTAGTCTTCTTTTTCCCTGGTTTGCTAGTGGCCGCAACTACCATGGGCCATATACGGGCCGTAGGATCCATGGCTCTCCTACGGGTCGTCGATAAATGGGCCTGTAATCGGTGGGCCTTGGGCCGTCGGATAAGTGGGTCTACATGGGCCGTAATCGGGCGTAATTGGTATCGGCCCAACACGGTAATAGGCCGTTAACAGGCCGTAGGACAGCAAAGGCTTAATTCTGTCACAGGCATAATGGGTCGTTAATGGGCCAGAATATAGGATGGGCTGAAAACGGCGCAACGGGTTAACAGGCCAGAAACGGGCCGACTCTTGCCATGGGCCGAATTTGGCCCATTAGGGTAACAGGCCAGTAACGGGCCAACTCTTGCCATGGGCCGAATTTGGCCCATTAGGGGAACAGGCCAGTAATGGGCCGACTCTTGCCATGGGCCGAATTTGGCCCATTGGGGGAATAGGCCAGTAACGGGCCGGAAGTAATCGAGGGCCGAAAAGTAGCCCAAGAACGTATGGGCCGTCAATAGGCCGAAAGCTAACACGGGCTGGAAACAGCCCATGTAAATCACGGGTCGTTAACGGGTATAAAGAAAATTACTGTTCATTATGGGCTAGAGTCACCGTTGGCCTGTAAAGGGCCGAAAGATACGAATGCCTCATATGGGCCGAAAGACGTCGTGGGCCATACATGGGCCGAAAGTGAAATGGCTGGGGTTATATTCGACGGCCCACATGACATTGTTGGGCCGATTTCCTTTAGGGCCTAACGGGCCGTGAGTTAACGGGCCGTAAAATGGGCTATTTGCAAAGAGACCGTTAACAGGCTTTTCATGGGCCAGCCCGTTAACTTTTGACCAAGTCAAATGGGCCGGCTTTGTAAGCTAAATGGGCCAGTGGTGGGCCGTGGCACGTGTCAACATATCATAGGCGCCTATCTGACCCACTGACGAGTTGACACGTGTTTCGTCTGGCCAATAAGAATTTTACACGTGGAAATTTCCCATTGGTCAGGGTTGTTAACGGGTTATCGGATCCAAAACCCGACCCGATAGCTTAACGGCGTTCCGTTACGGTGGATGCCACGTGTCGGTGACCCTTGACGAAAGCATTTCTGTGACGCGCGATTTATCGTCATGGAAGTGGACACTTCCGTGATGATAATTTTGGTAATGTCATGGAACACTTCTACGACAGCACAGGTATGACTATCTTGATTCTGTCATAAAATCGTCATGGATGTACATGCATGACAAAAAACGCGACCTACTGTGACAAACACGTATCATCATGGGAGTGTATTTTTTTGTAGTGTCGGGAGGCGCGATGCGTAGGAAAAATCACGCTCGACGTGGTATTCGGCACACCGGAGAATTATCGGTCCGAAGAGATAACCTTCCAAGTGGCTCCTTTCAACAGCGGATATCACGCCTTACTGGGGCGAGACGCATTTACACGCTTCCAAGCTATACCTCATTACGGGTACATGAAGCTCAAGATGCCCGGGCCAAACGGTATCATCACTCTTGCCAGTGATCCGGACATAGCACTCCGCGCGGAATATAGAACCGCATCCCTGGCCCTCGAAGCATTGTCTGAAATACTTGCGGCCGAAGAGCTAACCGCGCTGCGCTCTACTGTGGATAGGATGACGTAATCCTGGACAAACAACCCAAATCCACCTCCTTCAAACCAGCAGATGAAATAGTCAAATTTCAAGTCCACCCGACGGATCCCAAGAAGACAGCGTCCATCGGAGCACAACTTGACCCAACGGTCGACACTGCACTACGAGAGTTCCTGCGCGAGAACTGGGACATATTCGCCTGGCACCCTTCTGATATGCCAGGAATCCCACGCAGATTGGCCGAACATAGCCTCAATATATTAAAGGGACATAAACTGGTCAAGCAAACACTACAGCGTTTTTCCGAACCCAAACGAGAAGCCATGGGGGAGGAGCTAGCCAAGTTACTCGAGGCCAGATTCATCAGAGAAATAAAACACCCGGACTGGCTAGCAAACCTGGTGATGGTACCAAAGAAGGATAAATCCTGGCGCCTATGCGTCGATTTCAAAGACCTCAACAAGGCCTGCCCTAAGGATCCCTTCCCCCCCCCCTCGCATCGATCAGATTATTGATGCAACCGCAGGACACGACTCACTGTGTTTCCTCGACGCATACTCCGGATACTATCAAATCAAGATGAACGAGTCCGACCAAGCCGCAACGACATTCATTACCCCATATGGGCCTTTCTGCTTCAACACTATGTCTTTCGGGCTCAAAAACGCTGGCGCCACCTACCAACGCATGATTCAAACATGCCTGGAGAAACATATCGACAAGACAGTTGAATCATATGTGGATGACATCGTCATCAAAACCAGGCACGTCGAGTCACTAATAGACGATTTACGTCTCACATTGACAACCTCCGTACATACGACATCAAGCTCAATCCGGAAAATGTGTTCTCGGTGTTCCCGCCGGAAAACTGCTAGGCTTCATCGTTTCCAATAGAGGAATTGAGGCAAATCCAGCCAAAATCCGAGCTTTGTTAGAATTGGCTACGCCAACAGACCTTAAACAGGTCCAAAAACTTGCAGGATGCGTGGCAGCTTTAAGCCGCTTTATCTCCAGATTGGGAGAAAGGGCATTACCACTCTTCCGCCTTCTCCGACGCACCGACCACTTCGAGTGGACGGATGCGGCAACAGCTGGACTGGAGGAAATAAAGGCCCCTTTAGCGAGCAACCCAATCCTGGCCACGCCAAACGTCGGTGAACCTATGTTATTATACATATCGGCAACACACCAAGTGGTGAGCGCCGTGCTCATCGTTGAGCGAGAACAGGACGGACACAAATTCCCGCTCCAGAAACCGGTATACTACGTATCCACTGTCCTCACACCGTGAAAATCCCGATACCCTCATTACCAAAAAATAGCATACGCGGTCTTCATGGCATCCCGGAAGCTGCGACACTACTTTCAAGAGTGCTCGATTATGGTGGCTTCCGAGGTACCACTCAACGACATCATAAACAACCGCGATGCCACGGGCCGGATTGCTAAGTGGGCCATTGAGCTCCTTCCATTCGACATAACATACAAACCGCGCCGAGCCATCAAATCCCAAGTACTGGCTGACTTCATCGCCGAATGGATAGAGGCCGAACTCCCTAAAGAGTATGGCGCATATTCCAACTGGGTTATGTACTTCGATGGTTCCAAAATGTTGGCGGGGTTAGGGGCGAGCGTTGTCTTAACGTCCCCCACTGGAGGCATAGTTCAGTACGTACTCCAAATATTATACACAGACTCCAACAATGCAGCCGAATATGAGGCCTTATTACATGGACTTCAGATGGCCGTCTCCATGGGCATACAACGCCTGGAAGTGCGCGGGGACTCAAACCTCGCAATATCCCAAATAAATGGAGATTTCGATGCCAAAGATCCAAAGATGGCGACTTATCGTAATGTCGTCCTGAAAATGTCAGCTCGGTTCGAGGGGCTCGAGTTTCATCATGTGGCTCGAGAAAGTAATCAAGCGGCGGACATCCTTGCTCGCATCAACGCCAAGCGCGACCCCGTACCACCTAACATCTTTGTGGAAAGGCTTTTTAAGCCATCCGTGGTGTGGCAAGGGGAGAGCGGCAACACCAGTCCGGCTCCGACTACAACCCCAGATTCCGAACACACCGACATCATCGGGGGCTCAGCCACCGAAATAACACCGTCAGCCCATCTCATCATGGCAGTCATTGCCCCATGGACCGAACCCTTCTTGGCCTACCTTAATAGGCGAGAACTCACTGAGGATCAGAATGAGGATCGTCGCACTGTTCGGCGTTCGAAGGCCTACAAGGTTCATGATGGAGAACTCTATAAGAAAAGCGCTACCGGAGTACTTCAAAGATGAATCTCCGAGGAAGAGGGGCGGCAGCTCTTGGCTGAAATTCATGCCGGTCTCGGCGGTCACCACGCCGCGGCTCGGGCCCTTGTTAGCAAGGCCTTCCGTACGGGTTTTTATTGGCCGACGGCCCGAGCAGATGCACAGGACCTTGTCCAACGTTGTGTCGGATGCCAGATTTTCGCCAACCAAAGCCATATGCCACCCACTGCTCTACAAACAATCTCCATCACTTGGCCTTTCACGGTCTGGGGGCTTGATATGGTCAGACCCCTTAAAGAGGAAACCATAAGAAAAAATATCTGCTGGTCATGGTGGACAAATTCACTAAGTGGATAGAAGCCAAACCAGTTAAAACGGCCGAAGCCGGGCCAGTGATAGAATTCATATCCGGTGTGGTGCACCGTTATGGTGTTCCACACAGCATCATCACCGATAACAGCTCCAATTTCATAGCCGATGAGGTGAAAACCTGGTGTGCTAATCTAGGCATTAAGCTCGATTACGCCTTCGTCTATCACCCACAAACAAAACGGTCAAGTTGAACGGGCCAATGGTCTTATTATGAGCGGCATCAGACCCAGACTAGTGCGGTCTTTGAAAGAATCAGACAAGCACTGGGTTGAGGATCTCGACTCCGTACTCTGGGGGCTGCGGACCACACCCAACCGCACCACTGGATATACACCTTTCTTCATGGTGTACGGCGCGAAGGTTGTGTTACCTTGCGACATTATTCATGACTCACCTCGAGTGCAGATGTACGAAGAGAGAGAGGTCGAGCTTGATCGGCAGGACAGCCTAGATGCCCTGGAGGAGGAACGCGACGTCGCAAAAGCCCATTCCGCATTTTATCAACAACAGGCCCGCAGATATCAAAGCAGAGAAGTACGGGCCAAGACTTATAATGTTGGCGAACTCGTTCAGCGCTTGCCGGAGAAGAAAAAGGACAAACTCAAGCCCAAGTGGGAGGGTCCCTTCATCATTGACGAAGTTCTCACGGGAGGAGCGTACCGCCTGCGTGATGTATCTGACAATCACCTAGAGCCGAACCCCTGGAACGCGGCCAGACTCTAAAGATTCTATGCCTAGCGCCGAACTCTTTGTTCGTTTCCTTCTCCCTATTGTTTCCATTACTTTTTCCTCTCTTTTCGCTTTTTTCCTTTTTAGCCTTAAAGCTTTTCGTGCGGCTCAACCGTGCACCTGCGACATACAAATACTCAAATATGTACGTCCATTATACCTGGGGGCTTCTTGGGCAGAAGCTTATTATTGTTATTTTCCGAGCATCAAGCTCATCACATATGCGTGTTTTCCCCCATATGTACCTTTTCTTCGCCATTATATGCATCGATATGACTTAAGTTTTGGCCAATCTGGGTTGCCTGGCTCCTGTGCTTATGCCCTACGTTCCCGTTAGTTCGGCTAGGGCATAAAGGGAGCACCTCCGTGATTGTTACTACCGGGTCATCCGGATGTGTACCTTAGACTGGGTGAAGACGAAAGCTAGCGTTCTTAAGGGAATATTCGGTCGGCGGACTAAAGATGTTTTTTCATTCACCCCATTGTGAACCCCCAGACGTTACGTATAGTGCGATTTTTTCAATCACAGCTCGGACATGCACATTAACGCATGTACACCCAGGGAAAGGAACCCTTAATGGAACTATTCTCTCTGGAAGATGTTTCTTACAATTACAATGTAATATAACATAGCTAGATGGATACCACTTGTCTGTTCAAGCAACTATGACCCCTACGCCTAGTTTCCATGCATACCCCGGTCTATTTTTGCCGCTCAGGTATTCGGAAACACTCCGCACCTTCGGGTCCAGAGGTCGAAGCGAAAAGGTCTGCCATGACAATCGTTTTACAATCCGGCTAGGGACAAATATGTCAAGGAAAGTACATAGTCACTTGGACTCAAAAATTTCCTCCTCTGTACAGTCTAACAGGCTGTCTAACTTACAATCCTGTTGGGAATATTTGGCGGCTACTTCGACTTGGTCATATACCAAATTAACGGGGATTTATTTTCCATCTGACCCTAGAGGTCCGAGCCGGGCCATATGATTCGGATCAAGCTTGGTATACCGTGTTTTCACCATGGCCCAGGCTTCTCGTGCACCTTCTCGGTAGGCCGATATCTTCCATAATCGAATGCGCCGCCGCGCTCCCTTGAATAGCTGTATAAGCTCCTCCATCTTTCCTGGAGGGGGGTGGCCATAAGGCCTTGGCAACACTTAGCATCATCTACCGAGCTTGCTCGTGCATTTGCGACAGCTCTTGTAGTAGATCGCCCGAGAATCCGGACATCTCCTCTTTGGGACGGCCAGTCAGCATACCTATAGACATAACTCTATCAGTCCCTTTTATCTCCGAATTACACGAAGGTAAGTTTGACCACATACTAAATATGCCGCCTCGAAGCCTCTTATTTTCCTTCACGGAGTCAGCCAGCTGGGCCCGCACATCTTTCAGTTCTTCGCCCAGCTGGGTATTGGAATCCTGGAGTTTGTTTTTCTCCTCCCTGACTCGTGTCAGCACATGCTCGCCCGCGGCTAGTAGTCTTTTGGCTTCTTGTTCTCCCCCTTGAGCGGCTTTCAGTTGCTCCTGCAGTTGATTTGATGATCCTATCATGAGATGAGCAACAATGTTAGCATTGTTGGTATAATTATGTTTTCTTGATGGAGGGGAACATTACCAGGTGACACCTTCTTGGATTTCTCCAGTTCGGCGTTAGCAGTAGTTAGCTGGGTCTGATACTTTTCTAGTTCCTAAGACAACAGGCTGTTCTTCTCCGTCAGCGCCTGGTTGTACAATGATCCTTAAATCAGTTGTATCAACTACTTCAAGTCTCAGGGGCTACTGGTATATAACTATCAGATTGGTATAATATAAACTTACCCGCATATCTTTCAAATGCTAGTCTGCGGCTCTCGTAAGCCCGTCTCGAGCAGCTCGGATGTATGCATCCGCCGAGCTGAAGCCATCGAATGCCTTTTTTGTAAAACCAGGGTCGCGAAGAACGGCCCTATGACGCCGATGACCCATGGCGCTTTCCACTTCTGAGTTGCTGACGGATACATCATCCGAATCCTCGGCCAAAGAACAATCCGGCGTCACTCCTGTATCTACCCTTGTCTTTCTGGCAGGGTCTGGAACCTGGCTGTTGGGAGTATGACCGGCAGTATCCCCGGACATAGTCTGGCGAACGCTTTTCCTGAGAAGGCACAAGCGGAAAGTGTCACAGTTGGATGTGACTGCCAGGGGGCATATTTACGAAACCATACCTCTTCGATGAAGGCTCGGTCGGGCCTTCGTTTGCCTTCCTCTTCGAAGGCTTGCCCGGCGTGAGTGTCGCTCTCTTCGGAGTGGCCTCTGGTGCGACATGGCGTGCCGAACGCCTTCCCTTTGGAGCACGAGACAGTGCGGTGGGTGAGGCAGAACGAAGAGGCTCTTTTGGAGGAGATGTCTCCTGATTACTTACGTGCGAGGCAGGGAGAAGACCGGGATAGTCGGCGGTGATGGCCACTTCCGTGCCGTCATAGCTCGCCTGGTAGAACACCCCATCCTCGAGCACCACGAATATGTCCAGATCCTCTTCGAATCCGGGATCAAGGTCCCGGTTGTGATCCTCTAGATATGGGGCGGGGCTGTATAGCCCCTCGGTGATCTTTCGCCACTTCTGTTGTTATAAATGGACAGGTTAATGTTCATTAAAATTGGCTCGAGGAGTAGAATGAGTAGAGCAGCGGGGTTGGAACTCACCCAGCAAGGGGGATTGTACATGGAAAATCCATCTCTGCACTTGATACAAATAAATTCCTCTTCCTCCCCTTTGAAGAGCTCGGCCAATATTTTTGCCAAAGCGGCGGGGGTGTCGGGACCCTTCCGACCGCAGCGAGAGGCATCATCTTCTCCATTATAGTTCCACATGGGAAGCCCTCTGTATTGGAGTGGCTGCACCCCTCGCACTATGGAAGTCGCCATTACCTCGACTATTGATAATCCGGACTGGGCAAGCGTCTTTATCTTGCTCATCAGTTGACGGACTTTCGCACTATCTTCCTCCTCGAGGCTCCGAGGACGCCAGCTGTGGCGTTTCTTCAACGGAACACTTGTGAATTCGGGAAGACCCATTCGAACTGGGTCAGGAAGGGCGACGTCCTCGATATAGAACCATTCGGAGGGCCACTCGTCGAATGCCTTCTTCGGTGTACCGGACAGGTATCCGGTCTCAGTGATACACCATATCTCGGCTCCGCCCACTTCGAATATTGATTCATCTTGGTTGCGAGGGACGAGGCAGAATAGCTTCCTCCACAATTCAAAATGGGCCTCGCACCCCAGAAATAGCTCGCAAAGAGTGATGTAACCCGCAATGTGCAGGATGGAGGCAGGAGTGAAGTTGTGCAGTTGAAGGCCATAATACTCCAGTAGCCCTCGGAGGAATGGATGGATTGGAAATCCGACGCCTCTTAGCAGGTAGGGGACGAAACACACTCGCTCCCCCTGGATGGATTGGGGAAATTCTCAGCCTGAGCCCTGCCGTTGAAGGAAGTCAATCCTGCTCGAACGGGGACTAGATCCGCGAGGGGGGGATCCCTGGGTTTGCAGCTTCACCAGCTGACCGTGGGATACGGAACATCTCTCCCAATCGCCTTTTTCTGGGCCATGGGGACGGGAGCGCTAGCCATGTTGGTGTGGTTTTTCCTAGCAAGCTCTGAGGATTTTTCGCGTGATGTGGAACGGATCTGAGATCCAATCCCTTTAAATAGACGCTCTTCTTACATGGCTGGGGTGTTATATGCAAAAAATACCCTGACCTCTCGTATTCGCTCGACACGTGGAAGCTGAAGTTGTGGATGCACATAAGCCGATGGGAACGACATTAAATGGAAGGCCGAATACAGTCCTTTGAAGTCATCGGAGGAGGAACCCGCCTTGCAATGCCGAAGAAAATCTGCGCGCCGGACACATCGTCATTGAAAGCCTGGTTCGGGGACTACTGAGGGAGTCCTGGATTAAGGGGTCCTCGGGCATCCGGCCTGTTGGACATGGGCCGGACTGATGGGCTATGAAGATACAAGACCGAAGACTCTCACCCGTGTCCGGATGGGACTCTCCTTGGCGTGGAAGGCAAGCTTGGCGTCCTGATATGAAGATTCCTTTCTCTGTAACCGACTTTGTACAACCCTAGTCCCCTGCGGTGTCTATATAAACCGGAGGTCTTAGTCCGTAGAGAAGAAGAATCATAATCATAGTCATACAGTCTAGACTTCTAGGGTTTTAGACATTACGATCTCGAGGTAGATCAACTCTTGTAATACTCATATTCATCAAGATCAATCAAGTAGGAAGTAGGGTATTACCTCCGTAGAGAGGGCCCGAACCTGGGTAAACATCGTGTCTCCTGTCTCCTATTACCATCGACCTTGGACGCATAGTTCGGGACCCCCTACCCGAGATCCGCCGGTTTTGACACCGACACATACCAACAAGCAACCATGTCTTTGAAAATATCAATGCTAAAATAAGTTATCCCTGGCCCATCATGCTCAATCATTGATCCATTCATGAAGCACACTCGCCTATTAGCTACAGCCAGTGCTCAAGTACGATCATAGTGCCTCCTAGTTGGTGCTTTATAAGAGAAGATGGAGACTCCAATTAAAAATAAAAATTGCATAAAGTAAAAGAAAGGCCCTTCGTAGAGGGAAGTAGGGATTTGAAGAGGTGCTAGAGCTCAAAGCAAAAATTGAGAGATAAAAAACATTTTGAGAGGCATACTTTTCCGACCAACGAAAATGACTTAGAGCTAGCAACACTTTCCATGCTAGATATATCATAGGCGGTTCCCAAACAGAAAATAAAGTTTATTCCTTTTTCAACCATACTTTCACTTTGCATGGCTAGCCATATCCACGGTTGCCCTCCATACCAACACTTTCCAAGGAATTTATTATTTCACAACATAAAGTAAATTCATTTTTCATTTTGGGACTGGGCATCCCTAATACCTTTGCCTTACTCTCTTGCAATGACAAGTGAATAAACACTCATCCTAAGAATAACACATCTAGCATGGAAAATATTGGCCACCCCTCACCGCCTCGCGAGCGGTACGAGCACACAAAAGAGAAATTTATTTTGAAAATTAGAGATGGCACATACAAATTTGCTTAGAATGGCAAAAGAATGCCGCATATAGGTAGGTATAGTGGACTCATGTGGCAAAACTGGTTTAAAGGATTTTGGATGCACAAGTAGTGATCATACTTAGTGCAAAATGAAGGCTAGGAAAAGATTGAGAAGCGACCAACCAAGAAACGAATAATCTCATAAGCGAGCATTAAGCATAATTAACACCAAATAATGCACCACAAGTAGGATATAATTTCATTTCATAACTATTGACTTCCGTGCTTGGATAGGGAATCACAAACCTTAACACCAATATTCTTACTAAAGCATAATTATTCATCAACATGACTCACATATCACATCATCATATCTCAAAACTATTACAAGGAAACAAGTTTATTTTGTCCAATGATCTTCATGAAAGTTTTTATTATATTCTTCTTGGATATCTATCACTTTGGGACTAATTTTCATGTGTTGCTTTTGATTAGCTCAAACAAATATAAGTGAAGATCATGACCATAATATTTATTTATCTCAAATTAATTTAAGTGAAGCAAGAGAGAATTTCTTAAAAAAATACTAAAGTACACCGTGCTCAAAAAGATATAAGTGAAGCACTAGACCAATTCCATAGAAAAGAGCTTCATTGATGGGATGTGCGTGCCGCTTACCTAGCCTCCCTGGTAACTATTTGTGGACTCTATTTTATTTAAACACTTTCAGATCTAAGTAATTTATTAAAACAGCAAGCGAAACAAAATAAAATGATATTCCAAGGATAGCACCCATCATGTGAAGAAGCAAAAACTTAGGATCAACCGATACTAACCGATAATTGTTGGTGAAGAAAGGTGGGATGCCTACCGGGGCATCCCCAATATTAGATGCTTGAGACTTCTTGAAATATTATCTTGGGATGCCTTGGGCATCCCCAAGCTTGAGCTTTTGTGTCTCCTTAATTCCCTTTATATCACGGTTTCCCTAAATCTTACAAACTTCATCCACACAAAACTGAACAAGAACTCATGAGATAAGTTAGTATAAACCAATGCAAAAACTTTATCATTCTCTACTGTAGCAAATCACAAAAATTATTATTCAACATTTCATATTAAATGCCTCTGCATATTTAATACTCCTATCCTCAAATAGAATCATTAAACAAGCAAACATATGCAAACATAACAGCAATCTGCCAAACCAGTATAGTCTGTAAAGAATGCAAGAGTATCAATACTTCTCTAACTCCAAAAGTTCTGAAAAAATTACCACTCTTTAGAAAATTTATCAGAGCTTATTTTGAAAAAAATTCAACATTTTATCACATTCTGAATTTTCTGGGATTTTTGCAACAGCGGTAGACTTTCTGTTTTCAAACAGCAACATGTAGACTTGTAAAATAAGCATGGTGAAGGCTATCCTTGACATTTTTATTGAAAATAAAGATGCAAAACTTTATTCTAAATAACAGCAAGAAAATCCTAACAAAATAAATTGATGCTCCAAGCAAAACACATATCATGTGACGAATGAAAACATAGCTCGAAGTGAGGTTACCAATAATGTTGGAGACGAAAGAGGGGATGCCTCTTCCGGGGCATCCCCAAGCTTAGTTGCTTGGATATTCCTTGAATATCACCTTGGGGTGCCTTGGGAATCACCAATCTTAGGAACCATTTCACCCAAAACTCCTTATTCTCCTCATATTGACATCTCACCCAAAACTTGAAAACTTCAATCACACAAAACCTAATGGAACTTTGTGAGATAGGTTAGTATGATAAAGAGCAAACCATTTCACTTTTGGTACTGTCAAAGACAAGATTCATAATTGTTTCCACACAATTCCTACTGTAGCATGTCATTTCCACAATTTATATCGAGCAATATAAGCCATAGAAACTAGAAAACAAGCAAACTATGCATTGAAAACAGAATCTGTCAAAAACAGAACAGTCTGTAATGATCTGGATAACTACCATACTTCTGCTACTCCAAAAATTCTGAAAAAAATAGGAAAACCTGGGTAATTTGTATATATATCACCTGTAAAATAATTCAGATCAAAATCACGTTCCAGTGAATTTTCAAATTTCCTGGACTGAGTGCAAAAGTTTTTGTTTTTGGACAAAATCAAGTTAACTATTACCCAACATGATCCCAATGGCTTTACTTGGCACTTTATTGAAACAAAAGCAATAAAACATGATCAATACAGTAGCATAATCATGTGAACACACAAAAACAGTAGGTAAAAGTGTTGGGTTGTCTCCCAACAAGCGCTTTTCTTTAATGCCTTTTAGCTAGGCATGATGATTTCAATGATGCTCACATAAAAGATAAGAATTGAAACATAACAAGAGCAACATGAATCACATGGCAAGCACATTTAAGTCTAACCCACTTTCTATGCATAGGGATTTTGTGATCAAACAACTCATGGGAACAAGAATCAACTACCATAGGAAGGCAAAACAAGCATAACTTCAAAACTTTCAACACATAGAGAGGAAACTTGATATTATTGCAATTCCTACAAGCATAAGCTCCTCCCTCATAATAATTTTCAGTAGCATCATGAAGAAATTCAACAATATAACCATCACATAAAGCATTCTTTTCATGACACAAAAGCATAGAAAACCTATTACTCTCCACATAAGCAAATTTCTTCTCATCAATAGTAGTGGGAGCAAACTCAACAAAATAACTATCATGAGAGTGAAAATTAAAATCATGATGACAAGTTTCATGGTTATCATTATTCTCTATAGCATACATGTCATCACCATAATAATCATAGATAGCAACTTTGTTATCATAGTCAATTGAAGCCTCAACCAAAATGGTGGATTCATCACTAAATAAAGTCTTGACCTCTCCAAATCCACTTTCATCATTATAATCATCATAAATAGGAGGCATGCAATCATTATAACAAATTTGCACATCAAATCTTGGGGGGCTAAAAATATCATCTTCATCAAACATAGCATCCCCAAGCTTATGGCTTTGCATATCATTAGCATCATGGATATTCAAATAATTCATACTAACAACATTGCAATCATGCTCATCATTTATACCAAACATTCTATTGAATTCTTCTTCTATCAATTGAGCACAATTTTCCTTTCCATCATTTTCAAGAAAGATATTATAAAGATGATCAATAATATGATGCAACCTCAATTCCATTTTTTTGTAGTTTTCTTTAATAAACCAAACAAGTGATAAAACAAGAAACTAAAAGATTCAATTGGAAGATCTAAAGATATACCTTCATGCACTCACCTCCTCGGCAACGACGCCAGAAAAGAGCTTGATGTCTACTACGCAACTTTATTCTTGTAGACTCGTGTTGGGTCTCCAAGCAGAGTTTTGTAGGACAGTAGCAATTTTCCCTCAAGTGGATGACCTAAGGTTTATCAATCCGTGGGAGGTGTATGATGAAGATGGTCTCTCTCTCAAGCAACCCTACAACCAAATACAAGAAATCTCGTGTGTCCCCAACACACCCAATACAATGGAAAATTGTATAGGTGCACTAGTTCGGTGAAGAGATAGTGATAAAAGTGTAATATAGACGGTGGAAATATATTTTTATAATCTTAATAAAAAACAGCAAGGTAGCAAATAGTAAACGAGCACAAAAACGGTATTGCAATGCTTGAAAATGAGGCCTAGGGTCTATACTTTCGCTAGTGCAATCTCTCAAGAATGGTTATATAATTGGATCATATAACCATCCCGCAACATGCGATGAAGAATCACTCCAAAGTTCCTATCTAGCGGAGAACATAAGAATAAATTGTTTGTAGGGTACGAAACCACCTCAAAGCTATTCTTTCCATTCGATCTATTCAAGAGTTTGTACTAAAATAACACAAAGCTATTCTTTCCGTTCGATCTATCCTAGAGTTCGTACTAAAATAACACCAAAGCAAATTCATATTCATAATACTCAATGCAACACAAAGAACTTCAAAGAGTGCCCTAAGATTTCTACCGGAGAAACAAAGACAAGAACGTGCATCAACCCCTATGCATAGATTACCCCAATGTCACCTCGGGAATCCGCGAGTTGAGTGCCAAAACACATATCAAGTGAATCAATATGATACCCCATTGTCACCACGAGTATTCAATTGCAAGACATATATCAAGTGTTCTCAAATCCATAAAAGTATTCAACCCGATAACAACGAAATCTTAAAGGGAAAAACTCAATTCACCATAACAAGATAGAGAGGGGAAAACACCATATGATCCGACTACATTAACAAAGCCCACGATACATTAAGATCGTGACATATCAAGAACACGAGAGAGAGAGAGAGATTAAACACATAGCTACTAGTACAAACCCTCAGCCCCGAGGGTGGACTACTCCCTCCTCATCGTGGTGGCTGCCGGGATGATGAAGATGGCCACCGGAGATGATTCCCCCCTCCGGCAGGGTGCCGGAAAGGTTCTAGATTGGTTTTTTGTGGCTATAGAGCCTTGCAGCGGCGGAAATTCTGATCTAGGGTAACTTCTGATTGTTTCTCCATTTATAGGATTTTTTTGCGTTGGTTTCACGCCAAGATGGGCCTCGAGGTGAGCACAACCCACCGGGGCAAGCCAGGCCCACCAGGCGCACCCTGGTGGGTTGTGCCCTCCTCGTGGCTCTTCTGCCCCCCCCCATCAAGCTTCGGGGGTCTCTTTTGTTCCAAAAAAAATCGTCAAAAGTTTCAGCTCATTTGGAGAACTTTCATTTATGCACAAAAAACAACACCACGGTAGTTCTGCTGAAAACAACGTCAGTCTGGGTTAGTTCCATGCAAATCATACCAAAACCATATAAAATTATTGTAAACATGGCATGAATACTTCATAAATTATAGATACGTTGGAGACATATCAGCTACCGCCGTACTAAGCAAAATAAGATGCATAAAAGATAAACATCACATGCAATCAAAATATGTGACATGATATGGCCATCATCATCTTGTGCTTTTGATCTCCATCTCCAAAGCATCGTCATGATATCCATCATCACTAGCTCGACACCTTGATATCCATCATTGCATCGCGGACGTCTCACCAACTGTTGCTTCTACAACTATCGCTAACGCATAGTGATAAAGTAAAGCAATTACATGGCGTTTTCATTTCATACAATAAAGAGACAACCATGAGGCTCCTGCCGGTTGCCGATAACTTACAAAACATGATCATCTCATACAATAATGTATATCACATCATGTCTTGACCATATCACATCACAACATACCCTGCAAAAACAAGTTAGACGTCCTCTACTTTGTTGTTGCAAGTTTTTACGTAGCTGCTATGAGCTTCTAGCAAGAACCGTTCTTACCTACGGCAAAAACCACAACGGTGATTCGTCAAGTTTGCTGTTTTAACCTTCTTCAAGGACCGGCCGTAGTCAAATTCGATTCAACTAAAGTAGGAGGAATAGACACCCGCCAGCCACCTTTATGCAAAACTAGTTGCATGTCTTTCGGTGGAACCGGTCTGATGTGCGTGGACATGTAAGGTTGGTCCGGGCCGCTTCATCCCACAATACCGCCGAACCAAAATAAGACGTTGGTGGTAAGCAGTATGACTATCTCCGCCTGATGCCTGCTAGAACTACGTCATTATTTCCCCAAAGAGGAAGGGATGATGCAGCACAGCGACGGTAGGTATTTCCCTCAGTGATGAGATCAAGGTTATCGAACCAGTAGGAGAACTAAGCAACACTACGTAAACATCACCTGCACACAAATAACAAATACTCGCAACCCAACATGTTAAAGGGGTTGTCAATCCCTTTCGGGTAACGGCGCCAGAAATTGGCACGTGGACGGGAGAAAGTTGTAATAAATTGGTAGATCGAACGCCAAATAAAATAAAGTGTAGCAAGGTATTTTTGTATTTTTTTTGTTTCATAGATCTGAAAATAAATGCAAATAAAATAGATCGCAAAGGCAAATATATTAAAGAAGAGACCCGGGGCCGTAGATTTCACAAGTGGCTTCTCTCGAGAAAAATAGCAAACGGTGGGTAAACGGATAATTGATAGAACTTCAAATAATCATGACGATATCCAGGCAGTGATCATTATATAGGCATCACGTCCAAGATTAGTAGACCGACTCTTGCCTGCATCTACTACTATTACTCCACACATCGACCGCTATCCAGCATGCATCTAGTGTATTAAGTTCATGGAGAAACGGAGTAATGCAATAAGAACGATGACATGATGTAGACAAGATCTATGTATGTAGAAATAGACCCCATCTTGTTATCCTTAATGGCAACGATACATATGTGTCGGTTCCCCTTCTATCACTGGGATCAAGCACCGTAAGATCAAACCCATCACAAAGCACCTCTTCACATTGCAAGATAAATAGATGAAGTTGGCCAAACAAAACCCAAATATCAGAGAAGAAATACGAGGCTATAAGCAATCATGCATATAAGAGGTCAAAGAAGACCCAAATAACTTTCATGGATAAAAAGATAGATATGATCATAAACTCAAAGATCATCCGATCCCAACAAACACACCGCAAAAAGAGTTACATCATATGGATCTCCAAGAGACCATTGTATTGAGAATCAAACGAGAGAGGGGAAGCCATCTAGCTACTAACTACGGACCCGTAGGTCTACAAAGAACTACTCACGCATCATCGGAGAGGCACCAATGGAAGTGGTGAACCCCTCCGTGATGGTGTCTAGATTGGATCTGGTGGTTCTGGACTCTGCGGCGGCTGGAATTGATTTTTGTCGACTCCCCTAGGGTTTCTGAAATATTGGGGTATTCATAGAGCAAAGAGGTGGTTCAGGGGCACCCGAGGTCGGCACAACCCACCTGGGCGCGCCTGGGCCTCCAGGCACGCCCTGGTGGGTTGTGCTCCCCTCGGAGCACCCCCCCAGGTGCTTCTCCGGCCCACTGGATGTCTTCTGGTCCAAAAAATCCACAAAAAGTTTCGCTTCGTTTGGACTCCGTTTGGTATTGATTTCCTGCGATGTAAAAAATATGCAGAAAACAACAACTGGCACTTGGCACTATGTCAATAGGTTAGTGAAGGAAATATGCCCTAGAGGCAATAATAAAGTTATTATTTGTTTCCTTATTTCATGATAAATGTTTATTATTCATGCTAGAATTGTATTAACCGGAAACTTAATACATGTGTGAATACATAGACAAAACAGTGTGTCACTAGTATGCCTCTACTTGACTAGCTCGTTGAATCAAAGATGGTTAAGTTTCCTAGCCATAGACATGAGTTGTCATTTGATTAACGGGATCACATCACTAGAGAATGATGTGATTGACTTGACCCATTCCGTTAGGTTAGCACTTGATCGTTTAGTATGTTGCTATTGCTTTCTTCATGACTTATACATGTTCCTATGACTATGAGATTATGCAACTCCCGTTTACCGGAGGAACACTTTGTGTGCTACCAAACGTCACAACGTAACTGGGTGATTATAAAGGTGCTCTACAGGTGTCTCCGAAGGTATTTGTTGAGTTGGCGTATTTCGAGATTAGGATTTGTCACTCCGATTGTCGGAGAGGTATCTCTGGGCCCTCTCGGTAATGCACATCACTATAAGCCTTGCAAGCAATGTGACTAATGAGTTAGTTGCAGGATGATGCATTACGGAACGAGTAAAGAGACTTGCCAGTAACGAGATTGAACTAGGTATTGAGATACCGACGATCGAATCTCGGGCAAGTAACATACCGATGACAAAGGGAACAACGTATGTTGTTATGCGGTTTGACCGATAAAGATCTTCGTAGAATATGTGGGAGCCAATATGAGCATCCAGGTTCCGCTATTGGTTATTGACCGGAGACGTGTCTCGGTCATGTCTACATAGTTCTCGAACCCGTAGGGTCCGCACGCTTAAAGTTCAGTGACGATCAGTATTATGAGTTTAGGTGTTTTGATGTACCGAAGATAGTTCTGAGTCCTAGATGTGATCATGGACATGACGAGGAGTCTCAAAATGGTCTAGACATAAAGATTGATATATTGGAAGGTTATATTCGGACACCGAATTGGTTTAGGGCAAGGGTGGCCGGCCCCCTCTTTCCTTTTCCTCCTCTCCCTTTCCTCCCCCCTCTCCTACTCCTACTAGGAAAAGGAGGAGTCCTACTCCTAGTGGGAGTAGGACTCTCCCTCTTGGCGCGCCTCTCCTTGGCCGACCACCTCCTCCCTCCCTCCTTTATATACGGGGGCAGGGGGGCACCTCTAGACACACAAGTTGATCTGGTGATCTATTCCAGCCGTGTGCGGTGCCCCCTCCACCATATTCCACCTCGGTCATATCGTAGCGGTGCTTAGGCGAAGCCCTGCATCGGTACCAACATCATCACCGTCATCATGCTGTCGTGCTGATGGAACTCTCCCGTGAAGCTCTGCTGGATTGGAGTTCGCGGGACGTCATCGAGCTGAACGTGTGCTGAACTCGGAGGTGCCGTACGTTCGGTACTTGGATCAGTCGGATCGTGAAGACATACGACTACATCAACCGCGTTGTGCTGACGCTTCCGCTTTCGGTCTACGAGGGTACGTGGACAACACTCTCGCCTCTCGTTGCTATGCATCACCATGATCGTGCGTGTGCGTAGGAATTTTTTTGAAATTACTATGTTCCCCAACAGTGGCATCCGAGCCTTGTTTTATGCGTAGATGTTATATGCACGAGTAGAACACAAGTGAGTTGTGGGCGATACAAGTCATACTGCTTACCAGCATGTCATACTTTGGTTCAGCGGTATTGTTGGATGAAGCGGCCCGGACCGACATTACGCGTACGCTTACGCGAGACTGGTTCTACTGACGTGCTTTGCACATAGGTGCTGGCGGGTGTCAGTTTCTCCAACTTTAGTTGAACCGAGTGTGGCTACGCCCGGTCCTCGAGAAGGTTAAAACAGCACTAACTTGACAAACTATCGTTGTGGTTTTGATGCGTAGGTAAGAACGGTTCTTGCTCAACCCATAGCAGCCACGTAAAACTTGCAACAACAAAGTAGGGGACGTCTAACTTGTTTTTGCAGGGCATGTTGTGATGCGATATGGTCAAGGCATGATGCTATATTTTATTGTATGAGATGATCATGTTTTGTAACTGAGTTATCGGCAACTGGCAGGAGCCATATGGTTGTCGCTTTATTGTGTGCAATGCAATCGCCCTGTAATTGGTTTACTTTATCACTAAGCGGTAGCGATAGTCGTAGAAGTAATAGTTGGCGAGACGACAACGACGATGGTGATCATGACAGTGCTTCAGAGATGGAGATCACAAGCACAAGATGATGATGGCCATATCATATCACTTATATTGATTGCATGTGATGTTTATCCTTTATGCATCTTATTTTGCTTTGATTGACGGTAGCATTATAAGATGATCTCTCACTAAATTTCAAGATAAAAGTGTTCTCCCTGAGTATGCACCGTTGCCAAAGTTCGTCGTGCCGAGACACCACATGATGATCGGGTGTGATGAGCTCTACGTTCATCTACAACGGGTGCAAGCCAGTTTTGCACATGTAGAATACTTGGGTTAAACTTGACGAGCCTAGCATATGATGATATGGCCTCGAAACACTGAGACCGAAAGGTCGAGCGTGAATCATATAGTAGATATGATCAACATAGTGATGTTCACCATTGAAAACTACTCCATCTCACGTGATGATCGGACATGGTTTAGTCGATTTGGATCACGTGATCACTTAGATGATTAGAGGGATGTCTATCTAAGTGGGAGTTCTTAAGTAATATGATTAATTGAACTTTAATTTATCATGAACTTAGTCCTAGTAGTATTAGCATATCTATGTTGTAGATCAATAGCTCGCATTTAGCTCCCCTGTTTTATTTTTGATATGTTCCTAGAGAAAAATAAGTTGAAAGATGTTAGTAGCAAAGATGCGGACTAGCTCCGTGATCTGAGGATTATCCTCACTACTGCACAGAAGTATTATGTCCTTGATGCACCGCTAGGTGACAAAACTATTGTAGGAGCAGATGCAGACGTTTTGAACGTTTTGACAAAAGCTCGGTATGATGACAACTTGATAGTTTAGTGCACCATGCTTTACGACTTAGAATCGGGACTTCAAAAATGTTTTGAACGCCACGGAGCATATAAGATGTTCCAAGAGTTGAAATTGGTATTTCATACTCATGCCCATGTCGAGAGGTATGAGACCTCTGACAGTACTTTGCCTACAAGATGGAGGACAATAGCTCAACCAGTGAGCATGTACCCAGATTGTCTGGGTACTACAATTGCTTGAATCAAATGGGAGTTAATCTTCCAGATAAGATAGTAATTGACAAAGTTCTCTAGTCACTATCACCAAGTTACTAGAACTTCGTGATGAACTATAATATGCAAGGGATGACGAAAAAAATTCCCAAGCTCTTCGCGATGCTAAAATCGGCGAAGGTAGAAATAAGAAAAACATCAAGTGTTGATGGTTGAAAAGACCACTAGTTTCAAGAAAAAGGGCAAAGGGAATAAGGGGAACTTCAAGAAGAACGGCAAGCAAGTTGCTGCTCAACTGAAGAAGCCCAAGTCTAGACCTAAGCCTGAGACTAAGTGCTTCTACTGCAAAGGGACTAGTCACTGGAAGCGGAACTACCCCAAGTATTTGGCGGATAAGAAGGATGGCAAAGTGAACAAGCTATATTTGATACATGTTATTGATGTGTAGTTTACTAGTGTTTATAGCAACCCCTCGGTATTTGATACTGGTTCAGTTGCTAAGAGAAGTAACTCGAAACAGGAGTTGCAGAATGAACAGAGACTAGTTAAGGGTGAAGTGACGATGTGTGTTGGAAGTGGTTCCAAGATTGATATGATCATCATCGCACACTACCTATACTTTCGGGATTAGTGTTGAACCTAAATAAATGTTATTTGGTGTTTGCGTTAAGCATGAATATGATTTGATCATGTTTATTGCAATACGTTTATTCATTTAAAATCAGAGAATAATTGTTATTCTGTTTACATGAATAAAACCTTCGATGGTCATACATCCAATGAAAATAGTTTGTTGGATCTCAATCGTAGTGATACACATATTCATAATATTGAAGCCAAAAGATGCAAAGTTAATAATGGTAGTGCAACTTATTTGTGGCACTTCCGTTTAGGTCATATTGGTGTAAAGCGCATGAAGAAACTCCATGCTGATGGGCTTTTGGAATCACTTGATTATGAATTACTTGATGCTTGCGAACCATGCCTCATGGGCAAGATGACTAAGACTCCGTTCTCCGGAACAATGGAGCAAGCAACAAACTTGTTGGAAATAATACATACTGATGTATACGGTCCGATGAGTGTTGAGGCTCGCGGGGGTATCGTTATTTTCTGACCTTCACAGATGATTTGAGAAGATATGGGTATATCTACTTGATGAAACATAAGTCTGAAATATTTGAAAAGTTCATATAATTTCAGAGTGAAGTGGAAAATCATCGTAACAAGAAAATAAAGTTTCTACGATCTGATTGTGGAGAAGAATATTTGAGTTACAAGTTTGGTCTTCATTTAAAACAATGCGGAATAGTTTCGCAGCTCATGCCACCTGGAACAGCACAGCGTAATGGTGTGTCCGGACATTGTAACTGTACTTTATTGGATATAGTACAATCTATGATGTTTCTTACCGATTTACCACTATCGTTTTGGGGTTATGAATTAGAGACAACTGCATTCACATAAAAAAGGACACCATCTAAATCTGTTGAGACGACACCGTATGAACTGTGGTTTGGCAAGACACCAAAGTTGTTGTTTCTTAAAGTTTGGGGTTGCGATGCTTATGTGAAAAAGTTTCATCCTGATAAGCTCAAACCCAAATCGGAGAATTGTGTCGTCATAGGATACCCAAAGAAGACAGTTGGGTACACCTTCTATCACAGATTCGAAGGCAGGACATTTGTTGCTAAGAATGGATCCTTTCTAGAGAAGGAGTTTCTCTCGAAAGAAGTCAGTGGGAGGAAAGTAGAACTTGATGAGGTAACTTGTGACGCCCCCGATTCAATCGTACACTAATCATGCACGCAAATGTGTACGATCAAGATCAGGGACTCACGGGAAGATATCACAACACAACTCTACAACATAAATAAGTCATACAAGCATCATAATACAAGCCAAGGGCCTCGAGGGCTCGAATACAAGTGCTCAATCATAGACGAGTCAGCGGAAGCAACAATATCTGAGTACAGACATAAGTTAAACAAGTTTGCCTTAAGAAGGCTAGCACAAAAGTAGCAACAATCGAAAAGGCAAGGCCTCCTGCCTGGGACCTCCTAACTACTCCTCGAAGCCGAACTCCGCGTAGAATCATCCTCGGGATCTCTAGCTCTTGGACTCCAGCATCTGGTTGCGACAACCAGGTAGAAGGGAAAGGGGGAAAAGAGGGAGAAAAGCAACCGTGAGTACTCATCCAAAGTACTCGCAAGCAAGGATCTACACTACATATGCATGGGTATATGTGTAAAGGGCCATATCAGTGGACTGAACTGCAGAATGCCAGAATAAGAGGGGGGTAGCTAATCATGTCGAAGACTATGCTTCTGGCCACCTCCATCTTGCAACATGTAGAAGAGAGTAGATGGTAAGTTCACCAAGTAGCATCGCATAGCATAATACTACCCGGCGATCCCCTCCTCGTCGCCCTGTTAGAGAGCGATCACCGGGTTATATCTGGCACTTGGAAGGGTGTGTTTTATTAAGTATCCAGTTCTAGTTGTCATAAGGTCAAGGTACAACTCCGGGTCGTCCTTTTACCGAGGGACACGGCTATTCGAATAGATAAACTTCCCTGAAGGGGTGCACCACATAACCCAACACGCTTGATCCCATTTGGCCGGACACACTTTCCTGGGTCATGCCCGGCCTCGGAAGATCAACACGTCGCAGCCCCACCTAGGCACAACAAAGAGGTCAGTACGCCGGTCTAAATCCTATGCGCGCAGGGGTCTGGGCCCATCGCCCATTGCACACCTGCACGTTGCGAGGGCGACCGAAAGCAGAACTAGCCTAGCAGGCGTTCCAGTCCAATCTGGCGCGCGCCGCTCCGTCGCTGACGTCAAGAAGGCTTCGGCTGATACCACGACGTTGAGTGCCCATAACTGTTCCCGCGTAGTTGGTTAGTGTGTATAGACCAAATGGCCAGACTCAGATCAAATACCAAGATCTCGTTAAGCGTGTTAAGTATCGGCGAACACCGACCAGGGCCAGGCCCACCTCTCTCCTAGGTGGTCTCAACCTGCCCTGTCGCTCCGCCACAAAGTAAGTCGGGGGCCGTCAGGAACCCAGGCCCACCTCTACCTGGATGGAGCCACCTGTCCTTTCAACCCCCTCATCAGAATCACTTGCGGGTACTCAACGAGCCGACCCGACTTTAGTCACCACACGTGTCATGTATATAAAGTATATAGTATATACCCGTGATCACCTCCCGAAGTGATCACGGCCCAGTAGTATAGCATGGCAGATGGACAAGAGTGTAGGGCCACTAATGGAACACTAGCATCCTATACTAAGAAGTAGGATAGCAGGTAAGGGTAACAACTGTAGCAACAATGACAGGCTATGCATCAGTATAGGATTAACCAAAAGCAGTAACATGCTACACTACTCTAATGCAAGCAGTATAGAGAAGGAATAGGCGATATCTGGTGATCAGGGGGGGCTTGCCTGGTTGCTCTGGCAAGAAGGAGGGGTCGTCAACTCCGTAGTCGAACTGGGGGTCGCCGGCAGTCTCGGGGTCTACCGGAAAGAAGTAACGGAGGGGGAACACAATAAATAACAGAGCAATCAAAGCATCACAAAGCGTAACATGGCAATACGCGGTGCTAGGTGTGCCCTAACGCGGTAGTAGGTGATACCAACGAAGGGGGAAACATCCGGGAAAGTATCCCCGGCATTTCGCGTTTTCGACAGATGAACCAGAGGTGAAATGTTGCACGTTTGCTATGCTAGGGACATGTGGCTGATGAACGGGCTGCGTATTCGGATTCGTCTCGTTGTTCTGAGCAACTTTCATGTACAAAACATTTTCATCTGAGTTACGATTTATTTTATATTCATTTTTAAAGATTTAATCATTTTTAGAATTTAATTAATTATTTTAATTCAACATTATCCATAATAGTGTGTGCTGACATCAGCATGACGTCAGCAGTCAACAGGGCGTTGACTGGGTCAAACTGACGTGAGGGTCCCGCATGTCATTGACTGATTAATTAACTAACAGTTAATTAGGTTAATTATTGATTTGATTAATCTAATTATGTTTAATTAAGTTAATTAATTATTATTATTAATTAATTTTTTAATAAAATGTTCTGGGGCTGGGCCCCATTTGTCATAGGCCCTAGGGGCTTAGCGGGTTTGCCCGCTAACGGGCACAGGGCACAGCCCGTCTGGGCGCTGGCGGGACGCCCGTCAGGGTGAACCGGGGCATCGGCCTCGGCCACGGCGGGGCGCCGGCACCGGGGGTTGGGTGCTGTCCGAATGGTGCGGATTACGGGGTTCAGCGTCGGCGGCGGCTGCGGTCGCGGTCACTGCTGGAGCAGCAGCCACAGGGGGGCTGGGGGCGAGGCCAGGGATCGAGCGGGAGCACGGTCACGAGGCGGCGCAGAGGCCGTAGGGGAGCTCCGACGAGCGCGGCGAGGGGCGACGCGGTGACGGATAGGGAGGGAGCCGCGGCCGCACGACAGCAGGGCAGCGCGGCCGTGGGCGCATGCGGAGGCGCACCGGGCGAGGCGAGGATGCGGTGAGCGCGGTGAGTGCACGTACGGGGCGGTGGTCAGAGGCATGTGCCGATGCGGTGAGCACGTTCGGGGCCCGGTCGGCGAGTGTGCACGGCGACGGAGGGGAAGAGGTGGAGGAGGGAGAGGCCCGGGGCCTCACCGGGGTTCGCAGGGTCAAGGGCCGCGGTGCTCGAGGTGGGGGGACGGGGACGACGTGGACGGAGTGGAGGCAGACCGATGGGGAGGAGGAAGCAGGCCGGCGAGGGAGCTCCGGCGTAGTGGCCTCCGACGAGGTCCTCGGGCGGCGACGGTGCAGTCGGTCCAGGCGGCTGGGTCATGCCCCGATCCAGTTCTGGATCGGGGAGGGGTGAGGACGGGGAGGCGAGCAACGGGGTCGAGGCGACGATGGCGGGGCGGTGCTGGAGACGACGAGCGGCGTCAGGGAA
>NC_057805.1:139008576-139010766 GCF_018294505.1 Triticum aestivum
GGGCACCGGGGTCGGAGCCCGATCTGGATGGATCGAGGGGGAGAGAGGGAGGAGAGGGGATCGTGGGGGGAAGTGGGGTGCGGGGCGACGGGGATTAGGGTTTCGGTCGGGTGGTGGTTAAGGGAGCGAGTGGGGGGCCGGTTGGGCCAGTGGGTCGGCCAGCTGGGCCGTCTAGCCCAGTTGGCCAGGGGGGCTCTACTCATTTTATTTTTATTTTGTAGTTTTGATTTCTGTTTCTATTCTTTATTTATTTTCTTTTCTGTTTTCTTTTAGTTCCTAATTATTTTTGCTTCTTTAAAATACCAAGTTAGCACCTAAATTAGTATCATCAAAATAGGCCACTGCCAAACCTAGTTGGACCCAAAATAAATTAGTTTAATATTTTTATATTTTCAAAAGCAATTAAATTATTATTTTAGCCGCTGTTTTTAATTAGTTTAGGGCATTTAAACACTTTGTAAAAGGTTGGTTCCACCACCAAAACTAGTTAGGGATTATTTGCCACACGATGAACATTTTACTTTTAATATTTGAAAACTTTTATTGTTTGCTTGATTTTGACTTTGAATTTAAATCGCTTTCGAACTAACGTGAGATTAGCAATAGTAATGGAAGTGACGTGGCATCATTAGCAGAGGTTCACTGTAGCTTAATTATCCGGGCGTCACATAACTGTACCTGCTCCCTTATTGGAAAGTAGTTCATCACATAAATCTGTTCCTGTGACTCCTACACCAATTAGTGAGGAAGCTAATGATGATGATCATGTAACTTCAGATCAAGTTAATATCGAACCTTGTAGGTAAAACAGAGTGAGATCTGCACCAGGGTGGTATGGTAATCCTGTTCTGGAGGTCATGTTACTTGACCATGACGAACCTACGAACTATGAGGAAGCGATGATGAGCCCAGATTCCGTGAAATGGCTTGAGGCCATGACATCTGAGATGGGATCCATGTATGAGAACAAAGTGTGGACTTTGGTTGACTTGCCCGATGATCGGCAAGCCATAGAAAATAAATGGATCTTCAAGAGGAAGACGGAAGCTGATAGTAGTGTTACTATCTACAAAGCTAGACTTGTCGAAAAAGGTTTTTGACAAAGTTCAAGGTGTTGACTACGATGAGATTTTCTCACTCGTAGCGATGCTTAAAGTCTGTCTGAATCATGTTAGCGAATTGCCACATCTTATGAAATCTGGCAAATGGATGTCAAAACTACATTCCTTAATGGATTTCTTAAAGAGTTGTATATGATGCAACCAGAAGGTTTTGTCGATCCTAAAGGTGCTAACAAAATGTGCAAGCTCCAGCGATCCATCTATGGACTGGTGAAGCATCTCGGAGTTGGAATATACGTTTTGATGAGTTGATCAAAGCATATAGTTTTATACATACTTGCGGTGAAGCCTGTATTTACAAGAAAGTGAGTGGGAGCACAACAACATTTCTGATAAATATATGTGATCGGAAATAATGTAGAATTTTCTGGAAAGCATAAAGGAGTATTTGAAAGGAGTTTTTGTAACATCCCAAATTTTCAATTTGGAATGTTATACATAGATCATACAATGCATAGCATATTTTATTGCATTTTGACAAATCCTCGATAAATCCTAAGCAACTCAAGGACCCTCGGAGAGAGTTGGGGATTTTCTCGATCTTTCATATTTGATTTTCATCAAATAAAACGAGGATTTTGGTTTTAATTATTTTCTCTCCGAAAAAAAATATTTCAGTTAAAAATAAATGAGAGCAGAAAATATGACTTCTCCAAAACAATTGAAATATTGGAGGGAAAATATTAAAATCATATATTGGATTTTATCCGGATTTTATTTGCAATTTTAATTGCATTAAAAAAATTGCACGTTTTCGAAACTGCATTTTTGTGTCAAAAAAATGTTCACCCTGTTCTAATTATTTTAACTAGACGGGGAAATTTTGTTTTATATTTTTTTGATTTTTTATGAATTCTTTTCGGCGGAATGTTTTAAAAAAAGAAAAACGCGCCGCGCCCGACCGGGCCGAGGCCCAGCCGCGCGTCTCCTCCGCGAGAACGCCAGCGCCGCCGCGCCCGTGTCCGGCTCGGACTCCGCCGGAGCCCCGCCGCCTTGCCCCCTCCTCCAAGCAGACCGCCCCCCTCCTTATAAACCCCGCCGCCGCCCCTCCCTCGCCAGCCCGAGCCCC
>NC_057805.1:139010874-139018846 GCF_018294505.1 Triticum aestivum
GCGGAGCCCCCGCCGGAGCCCAGCCGACCCCCGCCGGAGCTCCGTTTCCGACGAGGTACCGACTCGCCGTCGTTTGCCGGTTTTCTAAAAAAAACCGTTCG
Organism: Triticum aestivum; assembly: GCF_018294505.1. Lineage (NCBI taxonomy): Eukaryota > Viridiplantae > Streptophyta > Magnoliopsida > Poales > Poaceae > Triticum > Triticum aestivum. The sequence continues at coordinate 139,010,976 of NC_057805.1, forward strand.
TTTTTATTTTAAAACCCTAGATCGGTTTATTTTTTCGGTTTTATTATTTTGTGAACGTTCACCGACCCGTTCGTTTTAACGAAAGTGTTCGTTGGAATTTCTCTGTTAACGAACGTCTGTTCTTTAACCGTTCGTCAGTTTTTCTTTTTCGTTAGATTTTTCCGCGATTTCTCAGATCTCGATTTCTGATCGGATATTCGTTTCTGTTTAACTTTCGCTCGTTTATCGGAATCAGGCGATTCAAGCGCCTAGAGTTTCGTCTCGAAATTCTCTTTCCATTTAACCTACTCAAACAATTTTTTGCTACTGTAAAATTTGACCTAGATCCAGATTAGTAAACGAAGCTTGTTTCTTTCGCCATTTGACTTTCGTTGCTTCGTTCGAGTTGATTCTTTTTGCAAACCGGAGTTCTTAAGTTGAACTTTCTGGTTGGATCTTTCATTCGAGTTTTACCTGTGCATTAGATGAGTACTTATTGTTTGCTTGTTTGTTTGTGATAGAGTACCCGGAGTGCGCCGCTTGTTACTTCGAATCGCTAGGTTTCGCGGATCATCAGCAAGGCAAGTAACACTTTGATCATACCTTTGCATACCCAGTTTTTATTGCATTAGATCAGTCCTCAAACACTGAATGGTTAGGATCTAATTAAATTGTGGGTATTGGGATGTAGTTGAGGTAGTACCTATTACCTGTTTTATTTATCAAACCCTTGGGAGTTACTTCTACGTTGCTATTATATTGCCATGCTATGCTCGTAGACGTGGATTGGGTTTGAGAGATTTCCATGACAGATGTGAGATTGTTAATTAATGGTTTACTTAAGGTGGCAACTAAAACTCACATCTGGGTGGATTGAGGTACCTGGGTATTCCAGGATTGCCTGTTTTTCTTTTGGACCGCCACCCAGGCTCAAAGGGATCATGAGATTATTCATGCTAGAAACTTCCGTGTGCAGCCACAAGCTATTATGGGCTCTAGCATAGTTGACTAAGTTGTGTGAACTCTTACAGTGGTAGACTAGCAGATGTAGGGGAAAGTAGGTGTAACTGTCTACCCATACGTAAGGTGCAAACACTTCTGAAAGACTGTGTCTCGGTCATCCGTTACTCAAACACCATGTAGTGCGAGTAATCCAACGGAGGAGATCGAGTCTTGTGGGGAAAAGTGCGCAAACCTCTGCATAGTGTACAAACTAATCATGGTTAGTCGTCTCCCCGGTTATGGACAACTTGAGTATCTAGTACTTGGATTATCATGTGAATCTCATCACCATGTTACTTTAATTAATTTGGTTGGGTTAATGATGATTTTTAATTGGGATTGAGATGCTGTCAACCATCTCAATGTTCAACAACCACCATGATAGTTAAATAAAATTTATTCCTTTGCAGTAGGGAAAAATTGGCTTTTCGCAAAAACTTTAACCATAGAGCTTTCCACCAGCCATATATGCATGTAGTATAGCATTATCATGATCATTATTCTCTATGTGTTATTTTGCCAGCATATTCCATGTGCTGACCCGTTTTCGGGCTGCAACGTTTCATGTTGCAGACTTTTCAGACGACGAGTAGGGTGCTTAGGTCGTGGTCTTATACTCAGTGATGCCATTGGAGTTGATGGACTCACTTATCTTCCAAGTCTTTCGCTGTTATCGTTTTTAGATGTCCTTAAGCCATATTTATCATACTTATTCTCTTTGGAGATATTCGATGTAATAAGTGTGTGATTGCTACTCTGTTATAAATCCTCCATTTGTACTGTGCGTGTCAGCATTACTGATCCAGGGATGACACTGGTGCACAGCAGCACTGACCATTTGAGGTCTGGTCGCTACAAAGGTGGTATCAGAGCACACGCTGACTGTAGGACACGACCACTAAGCTTAATCCCTAGAACACTTCTCTCTTCTCATTTCTGACCCCTCTCCACTTTCTACTCTTTTAGGAATGGCGGATACAAGGAGCAGGTTCATGCAACCAGATGAAGACACGCCTTTCGGACGACACTTGAAGGAAGTCACTAAGTACTTGAACATAGGAATACCAAGCATCACCGGAACCTAGAACGCCACATTACCCGAAGAGGAGAGCTGGAAGATTCAAGTTCACATTCCAGGAAGAACGTTTGTGCCAGTTACTGAACCCATAAGATTGGTTTTCGAAGCACCAACCTGGAGTTTAGGGAAGAGTATGGCCGCCCACATCGCTATGGGACGCATTGGAGAAGTCTACCACAGGGAGCTTAAGGATACTATTTATCAGATTTGTGGACGCCGAGACGAGCAATGGGAGATGATCAGAACCAAGAAGGATGGATCAATTGCAGCTTTCATCCAGGAGCAAAACCAACACATTCGTCGCCAGGAGAACCAGATGTGCTCAGACAAGGAAGAACTGAAGAAGGCATTGACGAAGATCAAGGAGCTGGAGGAAGAACTCAAGGCTACACGCGAGGATTATATGGAGGAAATCGTCGCACTAGTAGGGAAGAATGACGACCTGCAGAAGAAGATTGGAGTATTCATGGGAAATCCAGTGCCAAAAGCAAAAGAGGACGAATGCACTTGCCCGGATAACTACATCATCATCGACGACACCGACTCGGAACCAAGTGAAGATGACTTTGTTGATGAAGCTGGAGCAGACATCATGGAGTCTTCAACTGATTAGAATTTCTAGTAGACCACCATATCAGTAGTAGTTTTCCCCCATTTAATAGTATAATTCGAGCACTTTGTAACGCTAGTTAGATCGATTGTATGCCTTGTTTGAATTGATTGAGTGATATTGATTGTATTTGTCTCATGAGCATATGGGTAGTGTTTTATCTCTAGACCCCATTCTATTCTTAACTCTCATCTTTTCTAACCCATCAGATGCCTCCGAGACCAAACACCGGATTTGTTTTCCCACCGGAGATCACCCAGTTGATTCAGCAACAGAATGCCCTGATGCAAGTGTTAGTGCAGAACCAAGGCAACAACAACAACATCAACCCACCGCCACCACCACCTGTTGATCACTTAGCCCGTTTCTTGAGGCTAAACCCGCCGGTGTTTTCCAGTAGCACCGAGCCGATTGTTGCAGATGATTGGCTCCGCAAAGTTGGAAGGGAGTTGACCACTGCAGGATGCACAGATGCGGAAAGAGTGCGTTTTGCCGCACATCAGCTTGATGGACCCGCAGCATCATGGTGGGAGAATTACACCGCCACACACCCTATTGACACTGTCACATGGGACCAGTTTCAGCAAGCTTTCCGTACAGCTCATGTTTCAGCAGGAGCTATGGCTATGAAGAAGCATGAGTTTCGCAACCTACGCCAAGGAGGACGCACCGTAGGCCAGTATGTGGAGAATTTCAGTAAGTTCGCACGTTATGCACCAGATGACGTTGCTACAGATGCAGCCAAGCAAGAGAAATTTTTGGAAGGACTGAATGATGAACTGAGTATGCAGTTGATGGTAGCAACTTTCAACAACTACCAAGAGTTGGTAGATAGAGCTCTCATGATTGAAGGAAAGCAGCAGCAGATTGAAAACCGTAAGAGGAAGTATGGACAAGGGAAGTATAATTCTGGAGCTCAGCAGAAGCCACGATTTGCCCCGAAACCGGGAGGACAGTTTCAGCATACCCATGGAGGAGGTAGTTCGCACAACCATAATGGCTCTAAAAATGGTAATGGGAATGGAGGAAGCATCGGACAGAACCGCACCAACCCATCTACCCCAGCCAAGAGGGACCTGAGCCAAGTCACTTGCTTTAAGTGCCAGAAGACTAGACATTATGCCAATGAATGTCCTGAAGCCCAGAATGGAAATGGCAATGGAAGCTCTGGGAAGAAGCCGAACCCGTTCAACAAAGGACATGTGAACCACGTGAGCGTGGAGGAGGTTGAAGCACAGCCTGATGCAGTAATTCGTAAGTTTTTGGTTAAGTCATTTACTGCAATCGTTCTTTTTGATACTGGTGCATCGCATTCATACATATCAAGGGGATTTGTGGATAAGTTTAAGTTGCCCACCAAAGTTCTCAGAACACCTATGTTAGTAACCTCGCCAGGAGCAGAGTATATGGCAAGCCAAGGATGTTTTCAGATGCCATTGGCCATTGGTAGGCATGTTTTCCCCTCAGACCTAATAATTTTGGAGTCGCAAGGTTTGGATGTGATTTTGGGAATGGATTGGCTATCGATGTATGGAGGTAACATCGATTGCGCCAGTAAGTCGATTTTGCTTACCACCCCAGAAGGAAGAAGGATCAAGTATGTATCCCGGCATATGCCGAAGAGGACTCAAGTGAATTCCTTATCAGGAGTTGTACAGGAGGAAGTACCAGTGGTGAAGGATTACCCGGATGTATTTCCAGAAGAGTTGCCAGGCATGCCACCGGATAGAGACATTGAGTTTTTGATTGAACTTTTGCCAGGCACAGGGCCAATATCTAAGAGACCGTACAGGATGCCCGCAAAAGCTTTGGAGGAAATTAAGAAGCAGATCAAGGAGTTACTGGATAAAGGCTATGTTCGCCCAAGTTCGTCACCTTGGGGATCACCAGTACTTCTAGTGGAGAAGAAAGATGGATCGTTGAGGATGGTTGTTGATTACCGTGGATTGAATGAAGTGACCATCAAAAACAAGTACCCACTGCCGATGATCAATGATTTGTTTGACCGCCTACAAGGAGCTAAAGTATTTTCCAAGATCGATCTACGATCAGGATACCATCAGTTAAAGATTCGAGAGCAGGATATACCTAAGACGGCTTTTACCACCAGGTATGGACTGTATGAGTATACCGTTATGTCATTCGGACTGACTAACACACCTGCCTATTTCATGAACCTGATGAACAAAGTGTTTATGGAGTTTTTGGATAAGTTCGTTGTGGTGTTCATTGACGACATTTTAGTCTTTTCCAAGAATGAGGAAGAGCATGAGGAGCATTTGCGATTGGTACTTGAGAAGCTTAGAGAACATCAGTTATATGCCAAGTTCAGCAAATGTGAATTTTTGGCTGAAGGAAGTTGGATTCCTCGGACATGTTATTTCTGGAGAAGGAGTAGCAGTAGACCCTGCCAAAGTTGACACAGTGACAAGTTGGGAATCACCCACGTCAGTTGGAGAGATCCGTAGTTTTCTTGGACTTGCAGGATACTACCGGAGGTTCATCGAGAATTTCTCGAAGATTGCTAAGCCCATGACTGAGCTATTGAAGAAGGACACCAAATTCAATTGGATTGAGGAATGTGAAGCTAGTTTCCAAGAGTTGAAGAAACGATTGGTTACATCACCAGTGTTGATTCTGCCAGATCAACGCAAGGATTATGAAGTTTATTGCGACGCTTCTCGTCGAGGACTTGGAGCAGTGCTTATGCAGGAAGGAGGAGTTGTGTCATATGCTTCACGACAACTTAAACCCCATGAGAAGAATTATGCTACGCATTATTTGGAGTTAGCAGCCGTGGTGCATGCGTTGAAGACATGGAGACATTTTCTCATCGGAAACCATTGTGAGGTGTACACGGATCACAAGAGTTTGAAGTATATTTTCACGTAGAAGGAGTTGAATCTCAGACAGAGGAGATGGTTGGAGCTTATTAAGGACTACAATATGAGATTGCATTATCACCCAGGAAAGGCTAACGTAGTAGCAGACGCGTTGAGCCGCAAGAGTCATGTCAACACCCTCATGACAGGAGAGTTACCTCAGGAGTTAGCAGAGGACCTTCGCGAGCTAGGTTTGGAGATAGTCCCAAGAGACTATCTAGCGACACTGGAGATTCAGTCTACCTTGATGGAAAGGATCAGAGAAGCCCAGAAGACAGACAAGGAGATTGACGAGATAAAGGAGAAGATGAGCAAAGGAAAAGCCAAGGGATTTCGTGAGGATGAGCACGATACCTTATGGTTTGAGGACCACGTTTATGTGCCAAATTATCCGGAGATCAGGAAGTTGATTTTGCAAGAGGCCCATGATTCACCGTATTCGATTCACCCAGGGAATACTAAGATGTATTTGGATCTGAAAAATACTTTCTGGTGGACCGGAATGAAGAAGGATATTGCGGAATATGTAGCAGTTTGTGATGTATGTCAGCGAGTGAAGGCAGAGCATCAGAAGCCAGCAGGATTGCTACAACCATTGCCGATACCCGAATGGAAGTGGGATAAAATAGGCATGGATTTTATCACGGGATTGCCCAGGACTCGTTCAGTCTATGACTCAATATGGGTTGTAGTCGACCGTTTGACGAAAGTAGCTCATTTCATCCCAGTGAAGACCACTTACACCAGTGCTAAGTTGGCAAAGATATACATGACCAGGATCGTATGTTTGCATGGAGTTCCGAGGACCATTGTATCAGACAGAGGAACCCAGTTTACCTCGAAGTTTTGGAAGCAGTTACATGAAACATTGGGAACTAGGCTAGAATTTAGTACAGCCTTTCACCCACAGACAGATGGACAGACCGAGAGAGTCAATCAGATTTTGGAGGACATGTTGAGAGCTTGTGCACTAGATTATGGATCTAGTTGGGACGACAATTTGCCATATGCAGAGTTTTCTTACAACAACATTTATCAAACCAGTTTGAAGATGGCCCCTTTCGAAGCTTTGTACGGAAGAAGGTGTAGAACACCGTTGTTATGGGACGAGGTTGGAGACCGTCAGTTGTTTGGACCAGATTTGATTAAGGAGTCTGAACAGAAAGTGAGGCTGATTCGCGATAGGCTCAAGGTAGCCCAGTCCAGGCAGAAGAGTTATGCTGATTCTAAACGAAAGGAGACAGTTTACGAAGTCGGAGACAGTGTTTATCTTCGAGTATCACCACTTCGAGGAGTGAAGCGCTTTGGAGTTAAGGGAAAGCTAGCGCCCCGTTTTATCGGACCATACAGAGTTTTGGAACGTATGGGAGAAGTTGCCTACAAGATGGAATTGCCTGAAGGATTGTCTGGAGTTCATGATGTATTCCACGTTTCACAGTTGAAGAAGTGCCACGCAGAGATGGCTGAGATACCACTGAGAGATACTGTGCCGCTGGAAGCGATTCAGCTGGAAAGTGATTTGACCTATGAGGAGAAACCAGTTAAGATTCTCGAGTATGCCAGCCGAGTTACCCGCAGTAAGGTTATCAAGTTTTGCAAAGTCTAGTGGAGTCACCACATGGAAGATGAAGCCACCTGGGAGCGAGAGGAAGATCTACGGACCACTCTCACCTGTTTTCTAGCCAACCCGAATCTCGAGGGCGAGATTCATCTTAAGGGGGGTAGGTTTGTAACATCCCAAATTTTCAATTTGGAATGTTATACATAGATCATACAATGCATAGCATATTTTATTGCATTTTGACAAATCCTCGATAAATCCTAAGCAACTCAAGGACCCTCGGAGAGAGTTGGCGATTTTCTCGATCTTTCATATTTGATTTTCATCAAATAATAAAACGAGGATTTTGGTTTTAATTATTTTCTCTCCGGAAAAAAAAATTCAGTTAAAAATAAATGAGAGGAGAAAATACGACTTCTCCAAAACAATTGAAATATTGGCGGGAAAATATTAAAATCATATATTGGATTTTATCCGGATTTTATTTGCAATTTTAATTGCATTAAAAAAATTGCACGTTTTCAAAACTGCATTTTTGTGTCAAACAAATGTTCACCCTGTTCTAATTATTTTAACTAGACGGGGAAAATTTGTTTTATATTTTTTTGATTTTTTATGAATTCTTTTCGGCGGAATGTTTTAAAAAAAGAAAAACGCGCCGCGCCCGACCGGGCCGAGGCCCAGCCGCGCGTCTCCTCCGCGAGAACGCCAGCGCCGCCGCGCCCGTGTCCGGCTCGGACTCCGCCGGAGCCCCGCCGC
>NC_057805.1:139018867-139024332 GCF_018294505.1 Triticum aestivum
CGGAGCCGCCCGAGCCCCGCCGCCCCTTGCGGAGCCCCCGCCGGAGCCCAGCCGACCCCCGCCGGAGCTCCGTTTCCGACGAGGTACCGACTCGCCGTCGTTTGCCGGTTTTCTAAAAAAAACCGTTCGTTTTTATTTTAAAACCCTAGATCGGTTTATTTTTTCGGTTTTATTATTTTGTGAACGTTCACCGACCCGTTCGTTTTAACGAAAGTGTTCGTTGGAATTTCTCTGTTAACGAACGTCTGTTCTTTAACCGTTCGTCAGTTTTTCTTTTTCGTTAGATTTTTCCGCGATTTCTCAGATCTCGATTTCTGATCGGATATTCGTTTCTGTTTAACTTTCGCTCGTTTATCGGAATCAGGCGATTCAAGCGCCTAGAGTTTCGTCTCGAAATTCTCTTTCCATTTAACCTACTCAAACAAGTTTTTGCTACTGTAAAATTTGACCTAGATCCAGATTAGTAAACGAAGCTTGTTTCTTTCGCCATTTGACTTTCGTTGCTTCGTTCGAGTTGATTCTTTTTGCAAACCGGAGTTCTTAAGTTGAACTTTCTGGTTGGATCTTTCATTCGAGTTTTACCTGTGCATTAGATGAGTACTTATTGTTTGCTTGTTTGTTTGTGATAGAGTACCCGGAGTGCGCCGCTTGTTACTTCGAATCGCTAGGTTTCGCGGATCATCAGCAAGGCAAGTAACACTTTGATCATACCTTTCCATACCCAGTTTTTATTGCATTAGATCAGTCCTCAAACACTGAATGGTTAGGATCTAATTAAATTGTGGGTATTGGGATGTAGTTGAGGTAGTACCTATTTCCTGTTTTATTTATCAAACCCTTGGGAGTTACTTCTACGTTGCTATTATATTGCCATGCTATGCTCGTAGACGTGGATTGGGTTTGAGAGATTTCCATGACAGATGTGAGATTGTTAATTAATGGTTTACTTAAGGTGGCAACTAAAACTCACATCTGGGTGGATTGAGGTACCTGGGTATTCCAGGATTGCCTGTTTTTCTTTTGGACCGCCACCCAGGCTCAAAGGGATCATGAGATTATTCATGCTAGAAACTTCCGTGTGCAGCCACAAGCTATTATGGGCTCTAGCATAGTTGACTAAGTTGTGTGAACTCTTACAGTGGTAGACTAGCAGATGTAGGGGAAAGTAGGTGTAACTGTCTACCCATACGTAAGGTGCAAACACTTCTGAAAGACTGTGTCTCGGTCATCCGTTACTCAAACACCATGTAGTGCGAGTAATCCAACGGAGGAGATCGAGTCTTGTGGGGAAAAGTGCGCAAACCTCTGCATAGTGTACAAACTAATCATGGTTAGTCGTGTCCCCGGTTATGGACAACTTGAGTATCTAGTACTTGGATTATCATGTGAATCTCATCACCATGTTACTTTAATTAATTTGGTTGGGTTAATGATGATTTTTAATTGGGATTGAGATGCTGTCAACCATCTCAATGTTCAACAACCACCATGATAGTTAAATAAAATTTATTCCTTTGCAGTAGGGAAAAATTGGCTTTTCGCAAAAACTTTAACCATAGAGCTTTCCACCAGCCATATATGCATGTAGTATAGCATTATCATGATCATTATTCTCTATGTGTTATTTTGCCAGCATATTCCATGTGCTGACCCATTTTCGGGCTGCAACGTTTCATGTTGCAGACTTTTCAGACGACGAGTAGGGTGCTTAGGTCGTGGTCTTATACTCAGTGATGCCATTGGAGTTGATGGACTCACTTATCTTCCAAGTCTTTCGCTGTTATCATTTTTAGATGGCCTTAAGCCATATTTATCATACTTATTCTCTTTGGAGATATTCGATGTAATAAGTGTGTGATTGCTACTCTGTTATAAATCCTCCATTTGTACTGTGCGTGTCAGCATTACTGATCCAGGGATGACACTGGTGCACAGCAGCACTGACCATTTGAGGTCTGGTCGCAACAGTTTTTCAAAGAAAAGCCTCGGTGAAGCTGCTTACATATTGAGCATCAAGATCTATAGAGATAGATCAAGACGCTTAATAAGTTTTTCAATGAAGTACATACTGTTACGTCCATTTTGCATCATGCTTTTATATCGATATTTATTGCATTATGGGCTATTATGGCACATTATGTCACAATACTTATGCCTATTCTCTCTTATTTGGTAAGGTTTACATAAAGAGGAAGAATGCCGGCAGCTGGAATTCTGGGCTGGAAAAGGAGCAAATATTAGAGACCTATTCTGCACAACTCCAAAAGTCCTGAAACTCCACGGAAGTTATTTTTGGAAATAATAAAACATACTGAGTGAAGAAAATACTAGAGGGGGCCCACACCCTGGCCACGAGGGCGGGGGCGCGCCCTACCCCTCTGGGCGCGCCCCCTGCCTCGTGGGCCCCCTGGTGGTCCTCCGGTGCCCATCTTCTGCTATATGAAGTCTTTCGTCCGAGAAAAAAATCATAAGCAAGCTTTGGGGACAAGACTCCGCCGCCACGAGGTGGAACCTTGGCGGAACCAATCTAGGGCTCTGGCGGAGCTGTTCTGCCGGGGACACTTCACTCCGGGAGGGGCAAATCATCGCCATCGTCATCACCAACGCTCCTCTCATCGGGAGGGGGCCAATCTCCATCAACATCTTCACAAGCACCATCTCCTCTAAAGCCCTAGTTCATCTCTTGTATCCAATCTTTGTCTCATAGTCTGGGATTGGTACTTGTAGGTTGCTAGTAGTGTTGATTACTCCTTGTAGTTGATGCTAGTTGGTTTATTTGGTGGAAGATCATATGTTCAGATCTATTATACATATTAATATCCCTCTGATTATGAACATGAATATGCTTTGTGAGTAGTTACATTTGTTCCTGAGGACATGGGAGAAGTCTTGCTATTAGTAGTCATGTGAATTTGGTATTCGTTAGATATTTTGATGAGATGTATGTTGTCTCTCCTCTAGTGGTGTTATGTGAACGTCGACTACATGACACTTCACCATTATTTGGGCCTAGAGGAAGGCATTGGGAAGTAATAAGTAGATGATGGGTTGCTAGAGTGACAGAAGCTTAAACCCTAGTTTATGCGTTGCTTCGTAAGGGGCTGATTTGGATCCATATCTTTCATGCTATGGTTAGGTTTACCTTAATAATTCTTTTGTAGTTGTGGATGCTTGCAATAGGAGTTAATCATAAGTCGGATGTTTGTCCAAGTAAGGACAGCACCCAAGCACCGGTCCACCCACATATCAAATTATCAAAGTACCAAACGCGAATCATATGAACGTGATGAAAACTAGCTTGAGGATAATTCCCATGTGTCCTCGGGAGCGCTTTTCTCTATATAAGAGTTTGTCCAGGCTTGTCCTTTGCTATAAAAAGGATTGGGCCATCTTGCTGCACTTTATTTACTTTTTTTACTTGTTACCCGTTACAAATTATCTTATCACAAAACTATTTGTTACCTATAATTTCAGTGCTTGCAGAGAATACCTTGCTGAAAACCGCTTATCATTTCCTTCTGCTCCTTGTTGGGTTCGACACTCTTACTTATCGAAAGGACTACGATAGATCCCCTATACTTGTGGGTCATCAAGACTCTTTTCTGGCGCCATTGCCGGGGAGTGAAGCGCCTTTGGTAGGTGGAATTTGGTAAGGAAAAATTTATATAGTGTGCTGAAATTTACTGTCACTTGTTACTACGGCAATGACCTAACGAACCTTACTCCTCGTCTTAAAAGTCTGCAACATAATACGTTGCAGCCCGAAAACGGGTCAGCACATGGAATATGCTGGCAATATAACACAGTAGAGCAAGAACAGAATAATGCTATCACTACATGCATATTTGGCTGGTGGAAAGCTCTATGGTTATAGTTTTTGCGAAAAGCCAATTTTTCCCTACAACAAAGGAATAGATTATTTAACTATCATGGTAGTTGAAACATCATTGAGAAGGTTCCTCCAACTCAATCCGAGTTAAAGTAATTATCAACCCAACAATATTAATTTAGAGTGATGAAATACTTAGGATACTCCAAGTACTAGATACTCAAGATTGTCCATAACCGGGGACACGGCTAACCATGATTAGATTGTACACTCTGTAGAGGTTTGTGCACTTTTTCCCACAAGACCCGATCTCCTCCGTTGGATTTCTTGCACTACATGGTGTTTGAGAAACGGATGACCGAGACACAGTTTTTCAGAAAACATCAACTCTTTACTCCGGGCAGACCATACCAACCTACATCCCTCTACCTGCTGATCCACCTCTTCAAGAGTTCATGAAACTTACTCAACTATGCTAGAGCCCATAATAGCTTGTGGCTGCACACGGAAGTTTCTAGCATGAAAATATCTCAGTTCCCTTTGAGCCTGGGTGGCGGACCTTAGGATGATCGCACGGGTACTCCGGGATATCCTAGGACAACACTGGATTCTCTAGGTGCCCGACAAGCAATCCACCCAGATGTGTATTAAAGTTGCCACCTTAAATCGAACCATTAATTAATCATCTCACATCTCTCATGGATTTCACTCACCCAATCCACGTCTACGAGTATAGCATAGCAATATAAGCAATACGTAGAAGTAACTCCCAAGGGTTTGAATATAACAGGGTAATAGGTTCTACCGCATCAACTACTTCCCAACCCACATGTTAATCACATCCTAATCATGCAGTGTTTGAGGATTGGAACTAATGCATAAAACCTGGGTATGAAAAGAGTATGATCAATGTGTTACTTGCCTTGCTGACGATCCGCAAAACCTAGGGACTCGTAGTAGCACGCTTCGCACTCCGGAAATTCTATCGCAAACAAACAATAGCATACATAAGAAATCAAGCAAAGAAGCACGGGTAAATCTCAAATAAGAAGAACTAACCAGAAAGTTCAACTTAAGAACTCCGGTTTGTAAAAAGAATCAAATCAAACGGAGCAACGAAACTCGAACTACGAAAGAAACAAGATCCGTTTACTAATCTAGACTAAAGTCAAATTTTACAGTACCAAAATCTTGTTCAAGTTTATTAAACAAAAAGAGGGTTTCGAGACGAAGATCTAGGTGCTTGAATCGCCTGATTCCGATAAACGAGCGAAAAGATAAACTGAAACGAAAATCGGATCAGAGATCGCGATCGAAAATAATCGCGGAAAATCCGAGAAAAAGAAAAATTGACGAACAGGCTAACGAACGAACGTTCATTGTCTGTAACTAACGAGCAAAAACCGTTCGTTAAAACGAACGTACGGACGAACGTTCGCTAAATAAACTAAACCGAGAAAACCGGCGAACCGATCTAAAACAACGAACTAGGGTTTTCTAAAAAAACCGGATCGGTTTTAGAATAAACCGAACGGCAGCGGCGGCGTGTACCTCCGGCGAGGCTCCGGCAAGGTGGGGCTGCGGCCGTGGGGTGCGCGGGCGGCGGCGGCGCGGCGCTAGGCGGCGGGGCGGCGAC
>NC_057805.1:139024735-139037429 GCF_018294505.1 Triticum aestivum
CGGTGGTGGTGTGGGGGTCCGGGCCGGCGTATTTAAAGGAGGGGGGCTTGCTTAGGGGAGGGGGCAAGGCAGCGCGGGAGGAGTCTCGGCCGGACTCGGGTCGCGGGCGGCGGCGCTAGCGCGGTCTCCTGGAGGGAGACGAGGCGCGGGGCGGTGGGCCGGCTCGGCTGGGCTTCGGCCCAGTCGGGCGCTGGAGTTTAAAAAAAATTCGCCGAAACTTAAATAAATCCTAGAAAATAAAATTAAAATCTAAAAATGCCAAAACAAATTTTCACCGTCTCAACAAAATATTTAGAACGAGATGAACATTTTCTTGGCCCTAAAATGAAATTTTGAAAACATGCAATTTTTCTAATGCAAATAAAATATCAATAAAATCAAATATTTGATTTTAATATTTTTCCTCCTATATTTCAATTATTTTGGAGAAGTCATATTATCTCCTCTCATATATTTTAATATGAAATATTTTCGGAGAGAAAAATAATTAAAACCAAAATCCTCGTTCCAATATTTGTTAAAACTCAAATATGAATACAGGGAAATCCTCAACTCTCTCCGAGGGTCCTTGAGTTGCTTCGGATTTCGAGGATCGCAAAACGAAATGCAGAAAATATGATATGCATGAATGATCTATGTATAACATTCCAAATTGAAAATTTGGGATGTTACATATGTGTTATGATCCGGCAACCCCGAAGTGACAATAATCGGGACCACTCCCGGTGATGACCGTAGTTTGAGGAGTTCATGTATTCACTATGTGCTAATGCTTTCTTCCGGTACTCTATTAAAAGGAGGCCTTAATATCCCTTAGTTTCCATTAGGACCCCGCTGCCACGGGAGGGTAGGACAAAAGATGTCATGCAAGTTCTTTTCCATAAGCACGTATGACTATATTCGGAATACATGCCTACATTACATTGATGAATTGGAGCTAGTCCTGTTTCACCCTATGCTATGATTGTTACATGATGAACCGCATCCAGCATAGTTCTCCATCACCGATCCAATGCCTACGAGCTTTTCACATATTGTTCTTCGCTTATTTACTTTTCCGTTGCTACTGTTACAATCACTACAAAACACCAAAAATATTACTTTTGCTACCGTTACGGTTACTTCCATATTACTTGCTACTAAATACTTTGCTGCAGATACTAAGTTATCCAGGTGTGGTTGAATTGACAACTCAACTACTAATACTTGAGAATATTCTTTGGCTCCCCTTGTGTCGAATCAATAAATTTGGGTTGAATACTCTACCCTCAAAAACTGTTGCGATCCCCTATACTTGTGGGTTATCAAGACTATTTTCTGGCGCCTTTGCCGGGGAGCATAGCTCTATTCTTTGAGTCACTTGGGATTTATATCTGCTGGTCACTATGAAGAACTTGAAAGACGAGAAAACAAAAATCTATCCCTCAACTACGAGGGGAGGTAAGGAACTGCCATCTAGCTCTGCACTTGATTCACCTTCTGTTTTGAGTAAGCTTGCGACACCTAAACCTGCTTCTGCTATTCGTTCCGATATGTTGCATGTTATTGATGATCCCACTTCTGCTATGCATGATACTTATGATGAAACTACTTCTATGCTTGATACTACTGTGCCACTTGGTGAATTTCTTGATGAACAACTTGCTAGGGTTAGAGAGAAAGAAATTATTGAAACTGATAATATTGATGAAAGTGATGATGAAGACTCTCCCCCTAATAAATATGAATCGCCTGTTATTCCTGAGGGTTATGTTTTTGAAAAAGAAGCTGCTTTAGCTATTTTAGCTTGCAAAGATAGATACGAGCTCAAGAGGTTATTAGCTAAATGGAAGCAGCAATCTCTTAATGCTAGAATGAAACCTGACCCTGCTTTTGCTACTTCACCTATCTGTATTACTGATAAGGATTATGAATTCTTTGTTGATCCTGATGTAATTACTTTGGTTGAATCTGATCCTTTTTATGGCTATGAATCTGAAACTGTTATGGCACATCTTACTAAATTAAATGATATAGCCACCCTGTTCACTAATGATGAGAAATCTCGCTACCTTTATATCCTTCAAATATTTCCGTTCTCATTAAAGGGTGATTCTAAGATATGGTTTAATTCTGTTGATCCCGGTTGTGTACGTAGTCCCCAGGGTATGATTTATTACTTCTCTGCTAAATGTTTCCCTGCTCATAAGAAACAAGCTGCTTTGAGGGATATATATAATTTTGTGCAAATTGAAGAAGAGAGTCTCCCACAAGCTTGGGGGAGGCTTCTCCAATTATTTAATGCTTTGCCTGATCATCCTCTTAAGAAAAATGAAATACTTGATATCTTTTATAATGGACTAACCGATGCTTCCAGAGATTACCTGGATAGTTGTGCTAGTTCTGTTTTCAGGGAAAGAACACCGGATGAAGCTGGAATTCTATTGAATAATATGTTGACAAATGAAAATAATTGGACACTTCCTGAGCCAGCTCCTGAGCCAATTCCTGAGCCTATTCCTAAACCAACTCCGAAGAAGAGAGGTGTTCTATTTCTCAGTCCTGAAGATATGCAAGAGGCAAAGAAATCCATGAAAGAAAAAGGTATTAAAGTTGAAGATGTTAAGAATTTACCTCCTATTGAAGAAATACATGGTCTTAATCTACCGCCTGATGAAGAAATATATGATCCTAGTCCATTACCTATTGAAGAAACTCATGGTCTTGATAACCCGACATAGGTAGTAAAGGTAAATTCTCTCTATAGATATGATAAAGCTGAAATCCCTCCTACTAAAATGGCTAGCCAATGTTTGGATGAATTTGATAACTTTATGGTTAAGCAAGAGGATTTTAATGCTTATTTTGGTAGACAATTAAAACAAAATGCTTATATGATTGAACACTTGGGTGATTATATGGCTAATGTTAAAGGTTAACTTAAACTCATTAGTAAACATGCTTCTATGGTTACCACTCAAGTAGAACAAGTACTTAAAGCTCACAATGATTTGCTCAATGAATTAAATAGTAAGAAAAATGACTATGTTGTTAGAGTGGCTACTAGAACTGGTAAAATGACTCAGGAACCTTTGTATCCTGAAGGCCACCCTAAGAGAATTGGACAAGATTCTCAGAGAAATAATATTGATGCACCTAGTCCTTCTAAAAAGAAGAAAAAGAAAAATGATAGGACTTTGCATGCTTCTAG
Source organism: Triticum aestivum (assembly GCF_018294505.1). Classification (NCBI taxonomy): domain Eukaryota; kingdom Viridiplantae; phylum Streptophyta; class Magnoliopsida; order Poales; family Poaceae; genus Triticum; species Triticum aestivum. Next base: position 139,027,926 of record NC_057805.1, read on the forward strand.
TGAACCTATTGCTGAACCATCTGAGAATCCAAATGATATATCTATTTCCGATGCTGAAACACAATCTGGTAATGAACATGAACCTAATGAAAATGCTAATGATGATGCTCATGATGATGCTCTTTTTTACCTAGTAATGATAATGATATAGAAATTGAACCTGCTGTTGATCTTGATAACCCACAATCAAAGAATCAACGTTATGATAAGAGAGACTTTGTTGCTAGGAAACACGATAGAGAAAGAGAACCTTGGGTTCAGAAACCCATGCCTTTTCCTCCCAAACCATCCAAGAAAAAGGATGATGAGGATTTTGAGCGCTTTGCTGAAATGATTAGACCTATCTTTTTGCGTATGCGATTAACTGATATGCTCAAAATGAATCCTTATGCTAAGTATATGAAAGATATTGTTACTAATAAAAGAAAGATACCGGAAGCTAAAATCTCCACCATGCTTGCTAATTATACTTTTAAAGGTGGAATACCGAAGAAACTTGGAGATCCAGGAGTACCTACTATACCATGCTCCATTAAAAGAAACTATGTTAAAACTGCTTTATGTGATCTTGGAGCCGGTGTTAGTGTTATGCCTCTCTCTTTATATCATAGACTTGATTTGAATAAGTTGACACCTACTGAAATATCTTTGCAAATGGCTGATAAATCAACTGCTATACCTGTCGGTATTTGTGAGGATGTGCCTGTTGTGGTTGCAAACATTACTATTTTAACGGACGTTGTTATTCTTGATATTCCCGAGGACGATAGTATGTCTATTATTCTTGGAAGACCTTTTTTGAATACTGCAGGGGCTGTTATTGATTGCAACAAAGGCAATGTCACTTTTCATGTTAATGGCAATGAGCATACGGTACACTTTCTGAGGAAACAACCTCAAGTTCATAGTATCAACTCTATTGGAAAAATTCCATCGATTATATTTGGGGGTTTTGAATTTCCTCTTCCTACTATCAAGAAGAAATATGATATTCTTATTATTGGGGATGTGCATATCCCCGTTGAGGTAACATAGTGTTATTCTAAATTTCTCCGGTTCCATGTTATTCGGAATGAGTTTGTTAACAAGACCTGATCAACCTTGTTAGTGGATTCCTTTTGATGAGCATGAGATGGATGAAACTAGAAGGCACAACCTTCTGTACCCTCTTTCTACTTTCTGTTATTTAGTTGAAATAAGGTGAAAATAGTATTTTTCTGTCTGTTTTCTGATTTACCCGTGCAATATAAAAATACCCCGAAAATAAAAGTTCTCCAAATGCCCTGAAAATGAAATATGATTTTTTTCTGGAATATTTGAGAATACCTGGCACCGAGAACACAGCAGGAGGGGCAAGCACCTGGCCACGAGGGTGGAGGGCACGCCCTATCCCCTGGGCGCGCCCCCTGCCTCGTGGGCCCATGGTGGCCCCCCTCCACTTATTCCTGCACCCACACACGTCTTCTTCCTCCCAAAAAAAATCACCATCCAGCTCAAGCACGAGTTCTAGCTCATTTTGCTGCGATTTTCGATCTCCTTGCTCAAAGCACCTCTCACAAAACTGCTTGGGGGGTTGTTCCTTGGTATGTGACTCCTCCATTAGTCCAAATAGTTTTTGTTCTAGTGCTCTATTCATTACAAATTTGTGCTGCCTAGTTGACCATGTTCTTGAGCTTTCATGTCAAATTTATATGGTTCCAAGTAGTTCTAATGCTTGATATAGGCCCTAGGCACTTGTAGGAGTAGTTGCTATCAATTTTGTTGAGCTTGGTTCACTTTTATTTGAAGTTACTAAAAATTTCAGAAATTTTTCAGAGGAAGAAATATGCGTAGGAAAATGTACCAAGGTGGTTCTTCAAGGAAGCAAGGACCCAGGCTTGCATTGCATGATGCTGACGATGTGCCACCAAGGGATGCTCCAGTGTGGCCCTGTGAATGGCCTTCAGAAAATTTTATGGATCGAGCGGGAATCAAGGAAGAATTTAACGCATATTTGCGTAACGCTGATCTTGTGAGCTTTGAGGCAGAAAAATGCCGCCAGTACCACTATCTCACTAGTTCCTTTGTGAGGAGGTTTGAATTTTCATCTTCACGTAATTCTCCAACTGTCCTGTTTGATCTTTATGAAAAATCTTATACAATGGACTTAGAGGATTTCACCGCTGCTTGCAAACTTCCACAATGGGGTAGTGCTAGTGAACCCCGCAAATCTGAATTTAGAAATTTTCTTGCCAGTATAACTGTGGGGGAATCTCGAGATATAGCACAAGCTACCATAGGGAGATTCATTTTCCTGCTATACATTATTTTGCTCTCTTCATAGGTAGGTGCCTAACTGGTAAAGATGAAGCATGTCATATGTGTGTCCCTGACCTCAGTATTCTTAGGAGTGCTGTGTTAGGAGACAAATCTTATAATTTGGGAGCCATTGTTGCACGTAGGTTGCATAATAATAGATTTAATGGAGATTTCTTTGGTGGAATTTATGCAACCTGCCTAGCTGATTTTCTTGGTGTAACCATACGTGATGGTGATATTGAATTGCCTCCTGCTTACCTAGACTTTAATGCTATGGTTCACCACCAGTTTGTTGAGAGGAATGAATCACCTCTCCAGTATCGCTTAATCTTTGACAGACGCTGTACTGTCCGTATTACTCTCCCTACTCCTGCCTTCTTTGATTATCAGGCAAAAGGAAGATATGTTATTACCAGAGAGGAGGCAGATGAGTACGAGAGGAGGGCGGAGGCAGCTCGCTGCCACGCTGCAGCTCAGGAGGCGATAATTGCTGCATCTCAGTACGACCCCGGCTACAACTATGGATATCCGCCAGGCCATCCGTGGCAATAAACCAACTTAGGTCAAAAGCCTAAGCTTGGGGGAGTACGTATTTCCCACCGACATTACATTTATGTTCACACACTCATTGCTAGATGTCGGTGCTCATACTTTTTCACTGTAATATCCATGCTAGTTTATTTTCTTTTTCTTGCTTTCTTCTTGTGTGTTTGATAAACTTGAAGAAAAACCAAAAATAACTAGTGTAGCTTTTAGATAGTTTACCTTTCTTGCTGTAGTAGTAATAATTAAAAAGAAAACCCAAAAATATTTCCCGTTCTTCTTTTGCTTGTTGGGAGCTTTCCCGTGTAAATAGTTTTATTTCTTTTCTTTGGGGGTTCGATAGGAGAAGACCATAATTAAATAGTTGAAGTGGCTCTTATATGCATTACTGTTGATTTAACCAAGAGCCCATATTGCCTTGTCTTCTCCTGTTTATTGAATGCTCGCAGATTCCAGCTTAGTCCAATGCACGTGCACTCTTATTATTATTCACTTCGTTCGGTCATGCAAGTGAAAGGCAATTATGATGATATATGATGGACTGATTGAGATGAGAGAAGCTGGTATGAACTCGACCTCTCTTGTTTTTGTAAATATGATTAGTTCATCGTTCCTGATTCAGCCTATTATGGATAAACATGTTTGCAATGACAATTAGAGATCATAGTTGCTCGTGGCATGCTTGATTAGCTATGAGTTATAATGGTTTACCTTGCATGCCAACATGCTATTAAAATGGTTGTGATGTGGTATAGTGGGGTGGTATCCTCCTTTGAATGATTTAAGTGACTCGACTTGGCACATGTTCACACATGTAGTTGAAACAAATCAACATAGCCTTCACGATATTTATGTTCATGGTGGATTATATCCTACTCATGCTTGTACTCAATGTCTATTAATTTTAATGCATGTTCATGACTGTTGTCGCTCTCTAGTTGGTCGCTTCCCAGTCTTTTGCTAGCCTTCACTTGTACTAAGTGGAATACTGCTTGTGCATCCAATCCCTTAAACCCCAAAGTTATTCCATATGAGTCCACTATACCTTCCTATATGCGGTATCTACCTGCCGTTCCAAGTAAATTTGTATGTGCCAAACTCCAAACCTTCAAATAAAATTCTGTTTTGTATGCTCGAATAGCTCATGTATCAACTAGGGCTGTCCGTATCTTCCATGCTAGGCGGGTTATTCTCAAGAGGAGTGGACTCCGCTCCTCACTCACGAGAAAATGGCTGGTCACCGGGATGCCCAGTCCCATGCTTTATGCAAACTAAATCAAAATAATTGCAAACAAAACTCCCCCGGGGCTGTTGCTAGTTGGAGGCACTCGTTGTTTCGAGAAAGCCATGGATTGATGCTTGTTGGTTGAGGGGGAGTATAAACTTTACCATTCTGTTTGGGAACCGCCTATAATGTGTGTAGCATGGAAGATATCGCCATCTCTTGGTTGTTATGTTGACAATGAAAGTATACCGCTCAAAATATTATTTATCTCTATTTCAAAATCGAGCTCTAGCACCTCTACAAATCCCTGCTTCCCTCTGCGAAGGGCCTATCTATTTACTTTTATGTTGAGTCATCACCCTCTTATTAAAAAGCACTAGCTGGAGAGCGCAGCTGTCATTTGCATCCATTACTATTAATTTATATTGGGTATGACTATGATTGGATCTCTTTTACCATGAATTACAATGTCTAGTCAGTCCTTGATCTTTAAAGGTGCTCTGCATTTATGTTTTGCAGTCTCAGAAAGGGCTAGCGAGATACCATCTTGTTATATCATATTATGATTGTTTTGAGAAAGTGTTGTCATCCGAGATTTATTATGGCTTGCTAGTTGATTATGCCATTGATATGAGTAAACATGAGACCTAAGAGTTATTGTGAATGTGGTTAGTTATAATCTTTGCTGAAAATTTGAATGCTGGCTTTACATATTTACAACAACAAGAGCAAACAGAGTTTGTAAAAGTTTTTCTTTTACACTTTCAGTTTATCAACTGAATTGCTTGAGGACAAGCAAAGGTTTAAGCTTGGGGGAGTTGATACGTCTCCCTCGTATCTACTTTTCCAAACACTTTTGCCCTTGTTTTGGACTCTAACTTGCATGATTTGAATGGAACTAACCCGGACTGACGCTGTTTTCAGCAGACTTTCCATGGTGTTATTTATGTGCAGAAACAAAAGTTCTCGGAATGACCTGAAACTCCACGAAACATGTTTCCAGAAAATATCAAAAATACTGGAAGAAAAATCCACGTCAGGGGGCCCACACCCTGTCCACGAGGGTGGGGGCGCGCCTGCCCCCCTGGGCACGCCCCCTACCTCGTGGGCCCCCTGACGCTCCACCGACCTCAACTCCAACTCCATATATTCACTTTCAGGGAGAGAAAAATCAGAGAGAAGGATTCATCGCGTTTTACGATACGGAGCCGCCGCCAAGCCCTAAAACCTCTCGGGAGGGCTGATCTGGAGTCCGTTCGGGGCTCCGGAGAGGGGGATTCGTCGCCGTCGTCATCATCAACCATCCTCCATCACCAATTTCATGATGCTCACCGCCGTGCGTGAGTAATTCCATCGTAGGCTTGCTGGACGGTGATGGGTTGGATGAGATCTATCATGTAATCGAGTTAGTTTTGTTAGGGTTTGATCCCTAGTATCCACTATGTTCTGAGATTGATGTTGCTATGACTTTGCTATGCTTAATGCTTGTCACTAGGGCCCGAGTGCCATGATTTCAGATCTGAACCTATTATGTTTTCATGAATATATGTGAGTTCTTGATCCTATCTTGCAAGTCTATAGTCACATACTATGTGTTATGATCCGGCAACCCTGAAGTGATAATAATCGGGACCACTCCCGGTGATGACCGTAGTTTGAGGAGTTCATGTATTAACTATGTGCTAATGCTTTGTTCCGGTTCTCTATTAAAAGGAGGCCTTAATACCCCTTAGTTTCCCTTAGGACCCCGCTGCCACGGGAGGGTAGGACAAAAGATGTCATGCAAGTTCTTTTCCATAAGCACGTATGACTATATTCGGAATACATGCCTACATTACATTGATGAATTGGAGCTAGTTCTGTGTCACCCTATGTTATGATTGTTGCATGATGAACCGCATCCGGCATAATTCTCCATCACCGATCCAATGCCTACGAGCTTTTCACATATTGTCGCTTATTTACTTTTCCGTTGCTACTGTTACAATCACTACAAAACACCAAAAATATTACTTTTGCTACCATTACCGTTACTTCCATATTACTTGCTACTAAATACTTTGCTGCAGATACTAAGTTATCCAGGTGTGGTTGAATTGACAACTCAACTGCTAATAATTGAGAATATTCTTTGGCTCCCCTTGTGTCGAATCAATAAATTTGGGTTGAATACTCTACCCTCAAAAACTGTTGCGATCCCCTATACTTGTGGGTTATCAGTTATCGAGGAGGTCTATTGTTCCGGTGCCACAAAAATCAACAACTTCGAAGGCACAAATCCGAAGGTGGTGAACGGTCAAAGAATTAAACATTATATCTCAGGTAATCCCATAAATGTTGAAACCGTAACCCCGAAGGAATACATAAGAGACACTTTCCAGAACGTTTCAGACTCCAAAAAGGAATAGGTATGTGGTACAGTAAGTAAACCGACTCCAAAACAGTTCTAATGGCAATTTTTCTCCGTTTTGGAATATTTAAGAAAATAGGAAAATAAGAAGTAGTCCAGGAAGGACACGAGGATTCCACGAGGGTGGGAGGCGCACCCTACCCCCTGGGCGCGCCCCCTGCCTCGTGGGCACCTCGTGCGCTCTCCGGACTCCGTTTTCTTGCATGATACGTATTTTGATCGGTAAAAATTCATTATATAATCTCCCGAAGGTTTTGACTCCTGTATCACGCAAATATCCTCTGTTTTCGTTTCGAGCTGTTTTTCTGACAGATCTAGATCACCATGACGTCTCCAAGCGCCCCCAAGGAGAAGTTCTTCGAGAAGGTCATCAACCCCTACCTCGCGGAAGTGCTGCAACACCCTCAAACCCTTGAGATGCGTGATATGTTGTTGCACATTCGTTATGTTGAGGGACCGAGGAGGACAGGAAGCGTGGAGACAAGGCTCGAAGCAATGGAGCAACAAGTTTTCAAGTGCCAGGGGATGGTGGAACGCGGACTCAACGCCAACCACATGATGATCGCGGAGTTCACCAACAACCACAAGCTGGATGCCAAGAACATTGGGGAAACCATCTTCAAGCTTCACGAGAAGATCGAGCACCTCCAAGCCCAAATCTATGACCTGCAAAACCAAAACTGTGAGTATGAATATAGATTCAAGAGGATGAGTTTGGCTGCAGATTTGAGGATCCCGGAGACTCGATCATCCTTCTACGATGGTGAGCCTGTGCCTTGGAAGATGGACGACAAGCCCACATCAACAACACCTCCACCCTCTTCACCGGCAAAGGAGATCTAATCACATGGGTATGGGCACTCCCCTTGGCAACTGCCAAGCTTGGGGGAGGTGCCCCGGTATCGTATCACCATCACATCTCTATGTTTACTGTTTTCTTAGTTCAATCCTTTTAGTAATATCTTGATCTAGTAGAATAAAGTTTTAGTACGATCTAGTTGTGAGTTTTGCTTTATGATCTTTCTATGTAATTGAGTCCGTGAGCTATATAATAAAGATTAGTGTTGAGTCAACGGCTTGATTATCTTGCTATGATTATGAGTGAATAAAAGAAAAATAAAGAATAAAAAAGAAATAAAGTGATCATATTGATCTTATGGAGAGTAATGACTTCACATATAAAGAATATGATGATTAAAAATTGTTGAGAGTTGACAAACATAGTTTTGGTCATCGTTGCAATTAACAGGAAGTAATAAAGAAAGAGAGGTTTCACATATAAATATACTGTCTTGGACATCTTTTATGATTGTGAGCACTCATTAAAATATGACATGCTAAAGAGTTGATGTTGGACAAGGAACACAACGTAATGGGTTATGTTTTCTTATATCTGAAATAAAGTATATTGTCATGGATCATCCAACATGTTGAGTTTGCCTTTCTCCCTCATGCTAGCCAAAATCTTTGCACCAAGTAGAAATACTACTTGTGCTTCCAAATATCCTTAAACCCAGTTTTGCCATGAGAGTCCACCATATCTACCTATGGATTGAGTAAGATCCTTCAAGTAAGTTGTCATCGGTGCAAGCAATAAAAAATGCTCTCTAAATATGTATGATTGATTAGTGTGGAGGAAATAAGCTTTATACGATCTTGTGATGTGGAAGAAATAAAAGCGACGGACTGCATAATAAAGGTCCATATCACAAGTGGCAATATAAAGTGACGTTCTTTCGCGTTAAGATTTTGTGCATCCAACCCTGAAAGCGCATGACAACCTCTGCTTCCCTCTGCGAAGGGCCTATCTTTTACTTTTATCTTCTACCTTATGCAAGAGTCATGGTGATATTCACCTTTCCTTTTTACATTTTATCCTTTGGCAAGCACAGTGTGTTGGAAAGATCCTGATATATATATATATATATATATATCCAATTGGATGTAAGTTAGCATGAACTATTATTGTTGACATTACCCTTGAGGTAAAAGGTTGGGAGGCGAAACTATAAGCCCCTATCTTTCTCTGTGTCCGATTAAAACTCTGTAACCACAAGTATTGCGTGAGTGTTAGCAATTGTTAAAGGCTAAATGATAGTTGAGTATGTGGACTTGCTGAAAAGCTCTTACATAGACTCTTCTGATGTTATGATAAATTGCAATTGCCTCAATGACTGAGATTATAGTTTGTTAGGTCTTAATGAAGTTTCTGATTCACACTTGGCATTGTGGATAGATTGTTACTTTATCATAAGAAATAATATGACAATATCCATATATGTTGTTGTTATAAGAATGATCATGATGCCCTCATGTCCATATTTTATTTTATCGACACATCTGTAACACCCCGGATGTAACTTTCCATATTTGTAACTCCAACTCTTGCCATTTTCGGCTATGTGTTATGATATTCCCTCTGTGGTCGGGTTTTGTTTTTCGTTTTGCATTTTGTTCATGTCATGCATTTCATATCATGTCATCATGTGCATTGCATTTGCATACGTGTTCGTCTCATGCATCCGAGCATTTTCCCCGTTGTCCGTTTTGCAATCCGGCGCTCCCATCTCCTTCGGTGCACCCCTCTTGTTTTCTTTCGTGAGCGGGTGTCAAACATTCTCGGAATGGACCGAGGCTTGTCAAGTGGCCTTGGTATACCACCGGTAGACCACCGGTCAAGTTTCGTTCCATTTGGAGGTCGTTTGGTACTCCAACGGTTAACCGGGCATCCGCAAAGTCCATTTGTGTGTTCTAGCAAAAACCCCCTTAAAACCAGCCCAAAACCCACCAAACTCTCTTCCATGCTGTAGGTCGTTCGATCACGATCGTGTGGGCGAAAACCGCACCTCATTTGGAGCCTCCTAGCTCCCTCTGCCTATAAATATGCATCTCTCCCGAAAAAACGCACGCAGATCAAACCCTAACCCGCTCCCCTCGCGCCGCGCCGGACGAAAACCCCGCCACCGCCACGTCAGCGTCCGCCGCCGCCCGTACCGCGCCGGCCCGCGGAGCCCAGGGAGGGCCCGCG